>NC_041389.1:354204985-354232776 GCF_002162155.2 Triticum dicoccoides
GTTAGTTGTGAGATGATGTATTACGGAACGAGTAAAGAGACTTGCCGGTAACGAGATTGAACTAGGTATTGGATACCGACGATCGAATCTCGGGCAAGTAGCATACCGATGACAAAGGGAACAACGTATGTTGTTATGCGGTCTGACCGATAAAGATCTTCGTAGAATATGTAGGAGCCAATATGGGCATCCAGGTCCCGCTATTGGTTATTGACCGGAGACGTGTCTCGGTCATGTCTACATTGTTCTCGAACCCGTAGGGTCCGCACGCTTAAGGTTACGATGACAGTTATATTATGAGTTTATGCATTTTGATGTACCGAAGGTTGTTCGGAGTCCCGGATGTGATCACGGACATGACGAGGAGTCTCGAAATGGTCGAGACGTAAAGATTGATATATTGGAAGCCTATATTTGGATATCGGAAGTGTTCCGGGTGAAATCGGGATTTTACCGGAATACCGAGAGGGTTACCGAAACCCCCCCGGGAGCTATTTGGGCCATAGTGGGCCTTAGTGGAAAAGAGAAGGGGCTGCCCTAGATGGGCTGCGCCCCCCCCCCTTCCCCTAGTCCTATTAGGACTAGGAGAGGTGGCCGGCCCCCTCCTCCTCTTTTCCCCTCCGAGGAATCCTAGTTGGACTAGGATTGGAGGGGGAATCCTACTCCCAGAGGGAGTAGGACTCTCCTGCGCCTCCACCCCTTGGCCGGCCAGCCTCCCCTCCTCTCCTCCTTTATATACGGAGGCAGGGGCACCTCTAAACACACAAGTTGACACAAGTTGATCCACGTGATCTATTCCTTAGCCGTGTGCGGTGCCCCCTGCCACCATATTCCTCGATAATACTGTAGCGGAGTTTAGGCGAAGCCCTGCTGCTGTAGTTCATCAAGATCGTCACCACGCCGTCGTGCTGACAAAACTCTTCCCCGACACTTTGCTGGATCGGAGTCCGGGGATCGTCATCGAGCTGAACGTGTGCTCGAACTCGGAGGTGCCGTAGTTTCGGTGCTTGATCGGTTGGATCGAGAAGACGTACGACTACTTCCTCTACGTTGTGTCATCGCTTCCGCAGTCGGTCTGCGTTGGGTACGTAGACAATACTCTCCCCTCGTTGCTATGCATCACATGATCTTGCGTGTGCGTAGGAAAATTTTTGAAATTACTACGAAACCCAACAAGTTGCATGCTCCACCCAGGCCTATTGCTAGACCGCTTGTCAGTGCGGGTCCACGACCAACCTCAGGGACTTGCTTCACATGCGGGAAGCCAGGACACTATGCACGTGACTGCTCTCAGACTAGTTATGCTCCACCCTAGCCCGAGAAGTTTGTTGGCTGTGTTAAGCCATCAAGCAAGACGATCAGTGCCAAGCCAGCTCGCACTAAACATGGATGTATGCATCACGTCTCAGCTAAAGACGCTCATGATGATCCGGATGTTATTCTTGGTACACTACTTGTAAATTGTCATCCAGCATCGGTTCTGTTCGACATTGGAGCATCTCACTCCTTCATTTCTGAAGGCTATGCTCGTTTGCACGAAATGTCATTTTGTGATATGCCAACTCCACTTGAAATCCAAACCCCAGGGTCTAGATGGCAAACCACCAGAATAAGCTACGGCAATGAAATCCTTGTTGACAGACTTGTATTCCTTGCATCACTTGTAGCCCTCAAGTCCTCAGATATTAACATCATCTTGGGTATGGACTGGATGACAGATCATCATGCCAAGATTGATTGTTACACCAGGTCTGTTCAGCTTACATACCCATCTGGCAAGATAGCCGCTACACACCCATTTGCATCTTCTCTGAATTCTTATATGCATGATTTAATATCTTTGTAATTCTCTTCGAACTATCGATTTGATTTGGCCAACTAGATTGGTTTTTCTTGCAATGGGAGAAGTGCTTAGCTTTGGATTCAATCTTGCGGTGTCCTTTCCCAGCGACAGTAGGGGCAACAAGGCACGTATTGTATTGTTGCTTGAGTTAATTCCTCTACATCATGTCATCTTGCTTAATGTGTTACTCTGTTCTTTATGAACTTAATACTCTAGATGCATGCTGGATAGTGGTCGATGTGTGGAGTAATAGTAGTAGATGCAGAATCATTTCGGTCTACTTGACACAAACATGATGCCTATTCATGATCATTGCCTTAGATATCGTCATAACTTTGCACTTTTCTATCAATTGCTCGGCAATAATTTGTTCACCCACCGTAATATTTTCTATGTTGAGAGAAACCTATGGCCCCTGGGTCTATTTTCCATCATATAAGTTTATGATCTACATATTAGTTTTCGATTTACTTCCTTTGCAATATTTTACTTTTCGATCTATAAACCAAAAATACCCAAAATATTTACTTTACCGAATATCTATCTCTATCATATCTCGCTTTTGCAAGTAACCATGAAGGGATTCACAACCCCTTTATCGCATTGGGTGCAAGTTGTTGATTGTTTGTGCAGGTATTCTGTGACTTGTGTGTTGTCTCCTACTGGATTGATACCTTGGTTCTCAAACTAAGGGAAATACTTACTCTACTTTGCTGCATCACCCTTTCCTCTTCAAGGGAAAAACCAACGCAAGCTCAAGAAGTAGCAGGAATAATTTCTGGCGCCGTTGCTGGGGAGATCTACGACAAGTCAAGACATAGCAAGTACCCATCATAAACTCTCATCTCTTGCATTACATATTCGCCATTCGCCTCTCGTTTTCCTCTCCCCCACTTCTAAAATGATTTTTGAAAAGATTTGGCTTTTCTTTGCCTCTCTTCCGTTCATCGGATCTCGACAAACACACCGCAAAAAAGTATTACATCGAATAGATTTCCAAGAACATCGAGGAGAACATGGTATTGAGAATCAAAGAGAGAGAATAAGTCATCTAGCTACTGGCTATGGACCCGTAGGTCTGTGGTAAAATACTCACGCTTCATCAGAAGGGAAATAGAGTTGATGTAGAAGCTCTCCGTGATCGAATCCCCCTCTAGCAGGGTGCCGGAAAAGGTCCCTAGATGAGATCTCACGGTCACGGGTAAAGAAGGTTGTGGTGGTGGAAAAGTGTTTTCGTGGATGCCCCTGGTGGTTTGGGGATATTTGGGAATATATAGGCGAAAGAATTAGGTCAGGAAGGGCATGGGGGGCCCACAAGGGTGGGGCGCGCCTTACCCCCCTGGGCGCGTCCTCTGTCCTTGTGGCTGCCTCGCGGCTCCTCCGACTTCATCTCCAAGTCTCCTGGTTGTCTTCTGGTCCAAGAAATTGTGAAGGTTTCATTTCGTTTGGACTCCGTTTGGTATTCCTTTTCCGTGAAACTTAAAAACAAGGAAGAACATGAACTAGCACTGGGTTCTAGGTTAACAGGTTAGTCCTAAAAATAATATAAAATAGCATGTTAATGCATATAAAACATCCAAAATAGATAATATAATAGCATGGAACATTAAAAAATTATAGATACGTTGGTGACATATCAGTCACCTTGGGAATCCGCGAGTTGAGTGCCAAAACATACATCAAGTGAATCAATAGAACACCCCATTGTCACCACGAGTATCTGATACGTCTCCAATGTATCTATAATTTTTATTGTTCCATGTTGTTATATTATCATTCCTGGATGTTTTATAATCATTTTATAGTCATTTCATATCATTTTTTGGTACTAACCTATTAACATAGTGCCAAGTGGTCGTTGTTGTTTTCTGCATGTTTTTACATCGCAGGAAATCAATACCAAACAGAGTCCAAACACAGCGGAACTTTTTGTGGATTTTTTGGGACCAGAAGACATCCAATGGGCCGGAGAAGCGCCTAGGGGTGCTCCGAGGGGAGCACAACCCACCAGGGCGCGCTTGGAGGCCCAGGCGCGCCCTACTGGGTTGTGCCCACCTCTGGTGCCTCCCAAACCGACTATTTGCTCTATAAATACCCCAATATTCTAGAAACCCTAGGAGACTCGATGAAAATCAATTCCAGCCACCGCAGAGTCCAGAACCACCAGATCCAATCTAGACACCATCACGCAGGGGTTCATCATGCCCATTGGTGCCTCTCGGATGATGCGGAGTAGTCTTTTGTAGACCTACGGGTCCGTAGTTAGTAGCTAGATGGCTTCCTCTCTCTCTTTTGATTCTCAATACAATGGTCTCTTGGATATCCATATGATGTAACTCTTTTTGCGGTGTGTTTGTTGGGATCGGATGAACTTTGAGTTTATGATCAGATATATCTTTTTATCCATGAAAGTTATTTGAGTCTTCTTTGATCACTTATATGCATGATTAGTTATAGTCTCGTATTTATTCTCCGATATTTGGGTTTTGTATGGCCAACTTGATCTATTTATCTTGCAATGGGAAGAGGTGATTTGTGATGGGTTCGATCTTACAGTGCTTGATCCTAGTGACAAAACGGGAACCGACACATATGTATCGTTGCCATTAAGGATAACAAGATGGGGTCTATTTCTACATAAATAGATCTTGTCTACATCATGTCATCGTTCTTATTGCATTACTCCATTTCTCCATGAACTTAATACACTAGATGCATGCTGGATAGCGGTCGATGTGTGGAGTAATAGTAGTAGATGCAGGCAGGAGTCGGTCTACTAATCTTGGACGTGATGCCTATATAATGATCATTACCTGGATATCGTCATGATTATTTTAAGTTCTATCAGTTGCCCAATAGTAATTTGTTTACCCACCGTTTGCTATTTTTCTCAAGAGAAGCCACTAGTGAAATCTACGGCCCCGGGGTCTCTTCTTTAATATATTTGCCTTTGCGATCTATTTTCCTTTGCTTTTATTTTTAGATCTATTAAACCAAAAATACAAAAATACCTTGTTGCACTTTATTTCATTTGCCATTCGACCTATCAATTATTACAACTCTCTCACGTCCTTTTGCCAATTTTTGGCGCCATTACCCGAAAGGGATTGACAACTCCTTTAACACGTCGGGTTGCGAGTATTTGTTATCTGTGTGCAGGTGCTGTTTATGTAGTGTTGCTTGGTTCTCCTACTGGTTCGATAACATTGGTATGATAACTGAGGGAAATACACACCGTTGTTGTGCTGCATCACCCCTTCCTCTTTGGGGAAATATGGACGTAGTTCTAGCAGACATCAAAAGGAATTTCCAGCGCCGTTGCCGGGAAGGATCATCAACGTCTACCAGGTTCCTAATCACAAATCTCATCTCCTCGCAATTTACATTATTTGCCATTTGCCTCTCGTTTTCCTCTCCCCCACTTCACAAAAAATTTCCGTTTTTATTCGCCCTCTTTTTCGTTCGTCGTTTTCTCGTCAGATCCCATGTTTGCTTGTGTTTCCATGTGTCTTCTATTTGCTTGCATCTTCACTTGCTAAAAATAAATTGTTATGGATCCTCATCCACTTGATAATCTTTTCAAGAGATCCAATTACGATGAACCCATTGCTAGTGAATTGAGTTCACTAGATTACCTTTATGAAATTTTGCTTGAGATTCATGAATCTGAAAATTGTGATGAAGTGTTAAAAGAAGGAATTTATAAAGTGATTCATGATAGCTCCTCGGATGAAAAGCATGATTGCATTGATATTATCATAAATTCTACTAATGTCAACCATGCTACTAATATGCAAAACCCCAAGCTTGGGGATGCTAATATTGCTATGTCTGCTACCTATTGCAATGATCATGATTGGGGTGATAATGATTCTTATGATCTTAAAAATTTATTTAAACCTCATGATGAATATGCTTGCGATAATATTAAAGGTGGGTTTGGAAGAGTGTCAACTTTAGCTAAAAATAATCCCACATATTTGGAGAGTGTTCAATCTTATGAATTTTTTTTGATAAAAGTGGGCTTGGAGAGGTCATGATTTTATTCTATGATAATCCCACTATTTTGGAAGCGTGTTAGCTTTGCATGCATGTGGATCATGAAGAAAATATTTTATGTGATAGTTATATTGTTGAATTTGATTATGATCCTACATGTAATTATTATGAGAGAGGAAAATATGGTTGTAGGAATTTTCATGTTACTAATTTACCTCTCGCTATGTTTAGATCGTTAATGTTTTATTCCTCTTCTTTGCATATGTTAGATGTTTCTTGTCTTGATAATTTGTTTGCTTATAAAATTCCTATGCATAGGAAGTATGTTAGCGTGTTTGTCACATGTACCATGATGCTCTCTTTGTGCTTGATTTCTTGTCTTTTATGTGAGCATCATTAAAATCTTATGCCTAGCTAGGGGCGTAAAACGATAGCGCTTGTTGGAAGGCAACCCAATGAATAAAATTTATTTTTGCCTTTTGCTTTATGTTCTTGAGTGTTTGCACAATTATGCTACTGTTGTGATTGTGTTTTTTGTGTTTTAATTAGCATTTGTGCCAAGTAAAGCCTTTTGGATCTTCTTGGGTGATAGTTGTTTGATCTTGCTAAAAAACAGAAATTTCGCGCCCATGAAAATAATTCACATTTTTAACAGAAGCATGATAAAATACCAATTCTTTATGCAGAAGATTAATATACAAATTTCTCAGGTTGTCCTAATTTTAAAAGGTTTTTGGAGTTTCAGAAGTATTCGAAATATCCAGATTGCTACAGACTATTCCGTTTTTGACAATTCTGTTTTCTTTGCGTTGTGTGCTTGTTTTGATGATTCTATGGTTTTCCTTGAAGAGTTTTTGCCAGAGAAAAGTTGGAATACAGTAGATATAATGCAAGAATAAAATATGAATGGGTTGGAACATTACTTATAGTAGTGATTTGCTTTCTTATACTAACGGATCTCACAAAAGTTTTGTTGAGTTTTGTGTGATTGAAGTTTTCAAGTTTTGGGTGATGTTACGATGGATGAAGGAATAAGGAGTAAGAATAGCCTAAGCTTGGGGATGCCCATGGCATCCCAAGCTATTATCCAAAGAGAAGCAAGCAACTAAGCTTGGGGATGCCCCGAGTGGCATCCCCTCTTTCTTCTAACGACCATCGGTATTTTACTCGAAGCTATATTTTTATTCGTCACTATGAGTTTTGCTTGGAGCGTCTTGTATGGTATGAGTCTTTGCTTGTTTTGCTTTTTTGTTTTAATCTTGATCCCTTTCTGGACACACCTATTTGAGATAGCCAAAATTATCCCATGACTTGTTAGAATTGCTCCCTGTGCTTCACTTAAATTTTTATGAGCTATGGAATTGCTCTAGTGCTTCACTTATATCTTTTTGAGCACGGTGTGCTTTAGTATTTTTGAAGAAATTCTCTCTTGCTTCACTTAGATTTATTTGAGAGTTAGTAAATTTTTCAAGAAGTTCTCTCTTGCTTCACTTAAATTAATTTGAGAGAAAGAAATATTATGCTCATGATCTTCACTTACATTTGTTTGAGCTTATCAAAAGTAACACATGAAAATTAGTTCCAAAGCGATAGATATCCAAGAAGGATATAATTAAAACTTTCATGAAGATCACTGGACAAAATAAACTTGATTCCTTGTAATAGTTTTGAGATATGATGATGTGATATGGGAGTCATGTTGATGAGTAATTATGCTTTAGTAAGAATATTGGTGTTAAGGTTTGTGATTCCCTATGCAAGCACAAAAGTCAATAGTCTTGCTATGAAATTACATCCTACTTCTGGTGCATTATTCGGTGTTAATTATGCTTAATGCTCGCTTATGAGATTATTTGTTTCTTGGTTGGTCGCTTCTCAATCTTTTGCTAGCCTTCATTTTGCACTAAGTATGATCACTACTTGTGCATCCAAAATCCTTTAAACCAGTTTTGCCACATGAGTCCACTATACCTACCTATATGCGGTATTCTTTTGCCGTTCTAAGCAAATTTGTATGCACCATCTCTAATTTTCAAAATAAAATTTTCTTTTGTGTGCTCGTACCGCTCGCGAGGCGGTGAGGGGTGGCCAATATTTTCCATGCTAGATGTGTTATTCTCACGACGAGTGTTTATTCACTTGTCATTGCACGAGAGTAAGGCAAAGGTATTAGGGATGCCCAGTCCCGAAATGAAAAATGAATTTACTTTATGTTGTCAAATAATAAATTCCTTGGAAAGTGTTGGTGTGGAGAGCACCCATGGATACGATTAGCCATGTAAAGTAAAAGTATGGTGGAAAAAGGAATACAATTTATTTTCTGTTTGGGAACCGCCTATGATATATCTAGCATGGAAAGTGTTGGGAGATCTAAGTCGTTTTTGTTGGTGGGAAGATTATGCCTCTCAAAATGTTTTTGTCTCTCAATTTTCGCTTTGAGCTCTGGCACCTCTACACATCCCTACTTCCCTCTGCGAAGGGCCTTTCTTTTACTTTATGCATTTTTTATTTTTATTTGAGTCTCCATCTTTTCTTATAAAGAACCAACTAGGGGCACTATGATCATACTTGAGCATTGGGTGTAGCTAATATGCGAGTGTGTTTCATGAATGGATCAATGATTGAGCATGATGGGCTAGAGATAACTTATTTTAGCATTGATATTTTGAAAAGACATGGTTGCTTGTTAATATGCTTGAGTATTTAAGTCTCATGTCAAAACTAGACTATTGCTTTGAACCATTTAAAAGTCCAAATGTCCATGCTATAAAGAAAAGAATATGAGATGACATGTTAGGCAACATTCCAATTCAAAAACTTTGTTTTCATCATTTACCTACTCGAGGACGAGCAGGAATTAAGCTCGGGGATGCTGATACGTCTCCAACATATCTATAACTTTTTATTGTTCCATGCTGTTATATTATCATTCTTGGATGTTTTATAATCATTTTATAGTCATCTTATATCATTTTTTGGTACTAACCTATTGACATAGTGCCAAGTGTCAGTTGCTGTTTTCTGCATGTTTTTTACATCGCATGAAATCAATATCAAATGGGGTCCAAACGCAGCGAAACTTTTTATGAATTTTTTTGGACCAGAAGACATCCAATGGGCCGGAGAAGCGCCTGAGGGGAGGGGGTGCTCCGAGGGGAGCACAACCCACCAGGGCGTGCTTGGAGGCCCATGTGCGCCCTGGTGGATTGTGCCCATCTCGTGTGCCTCCCGAACCGACTCTTTTCTATATAAATACCCCAATATTCCAGAAACCCTAGGACAGTTGACGAAAATCAATTCTAGCCGCCGCAGATTCCAACACCACCAGATCCAATCTAGACCCATCACGGACGGGTTCATCATGCACATTAGTGCTTCTCCGATGATGCGTGAGTAGTCTTTTGTAGACCTACGAGTCTGTAGTTAGTAGCTAGATGGCTTCCTATCTCTCTTTTGATTCTCAATACAATGGTCTCTTGGAGATCCATATGATGTAACTCTTTTTGCGGTGTGTTTGTTGGGGTCAGATGAACTTTGAGTTTATGATCAGATCTATCTTTTTATCCATGAAAGTTATTTGAGTCTTCTTTGATCTCTTATATGCATGATTGCTTATAGCCTCGTATTTCCTCTCCAATATTTGGGTTTTGTTTGGCCAACTTGATCTATTTATCTTGCAATGGGAAGAGGTGCTTTATGATGGGTTCGATCTTACGGTGCTTGATCCCAGTGACAGAACGGGAGCCGACACGTATGTATCATTGCCATTAAGGATAACAAGATGGGTCTATTTCTACATAAATAGATCTTGTCTACATCATATCATCGTTCTTATTGCATTACTCCGTTTCTCCATGAACTTAATACACTAGATGCATGCTAGATAGGGGTCGATGTGTGGAGTAATAGTAGTAGATGCAGGCAGGAGTCAGTATACTAATCTTGGACGTGATGCCTATATAATGATCATTGCCTGGACATCGTCATGATTATTTGAAGTTCTATCAATTTCCCAACAGTAATTTGTTTACCCACCGTTTGCTATTTTTCTCGAGAGAAGCCACTAGTGAAATCTACGACCCCCGGGTCTCTTCTTTAATATATTTGCCTTTGTGATCTATTTTCCTTTGCTTTTATTTTCAGATCTATTAAACCAAAAATATAAAAATACCTTGCTGCACTTTATTTTATTTGGCGTTCGATCCAACTCTCTCACGTTTATTTGCCAATTTCTAGCGTCGTTACCCGAAAGGGATTGACAACCCCTTTAACACGTCGGGTTGCGAGTATTTGTTATCTGTATGCAGGTGATATTTACGTAGTGTTGCTTGATTCTCCTACTGGTTCGATAATCTTGGTCTCATCACTGAGGAAAATACCTATCGTTGATGTGCTACATCATCCCTTCCTCTTTGGGGAAATACCGACGTAGTTCTAGCAGACATCAGTATCCATGAGTTAATTATATGATACACATCAAACAATTTCATATTCACAATACTCGATCCAATATAAAGAACCTCAAAGAGTGCCCAAATATTTCTACCGGAGAAACAAGGACGAAAACGTGCATCAACCCCTATGCATAGATTACCCCAATGTCACCTCAGGAATCCACGAGTTTAGTGCCAAAACATATATCAAGTGAATCAATATAATACCCCATTGTCACCATGGGTATTCATATGCAAGACATATATCAAGTGTTCTCAAATCCATAAAAAAATTAATCCTAGAAAACAAAATCCAAAAGCGAAAATTCAATCCATCACAACAAGGTAGAGAGGAAGAAACACCATATGATCCAACTATATTAACAAAGCCCGCGATACATCAAGATCGTGCCATCAAGAACAAGACAGAGAGAGAGAGAGAGAGAGAGAGAGAGAGAGAGAGAGAGAGAGAGAGAGAGAGAGAGAGAGAGAGATATTAAACACATAGCTACTAGTACAAACCCTCAGCCTCGAGGGTGGACTACTCCCTCCTCATCAAGGTGGCCATAGGGATGATGAAGATGGCCACCGGTTATGATTTCCCCCTTCGGCGGAGTGCCAGAACGGGGTCTAGGTTGGTTTTTCGTGGTTACAGAGGCTTGCGGCGGCAGAACTTTTGATCTATCAACTCACCTAGGGTTTTGGAATATCTGGGAATTTATAGGGTGAAGAGGCAGTGCGAGAGGTCACCGAGGGGGGCACAACCCCCCTGGGCGCGCCTGGGCGGCCTCCTGGCGCACCCAGGTGGGTTGTGCCCACCTCGGGCCTCCCCTCTGGTACTTCTTTGGCTCACTGGGTGTCTTTCGGTCCAGAAAAAATCTCCTAAAAGTTTCGCTGAGTTTGGACTCCGTTTGGTACTGATATTTCGCGAAGTAAAAAAACAGGCAAAAAAACAACAACTGGCACTGGGCACTATGTCAATAGGTTAGTCCCGAAAAATGATATAAAGTTGCTATAAAATAATTGTAAAACATCCAAAAATGACAATATAACAGAATGAATACTTCATAAATTATCGATACCTTAAAGACGTATCACCCCTACTCCCATCATGTCACATTTTCTGCCCAAACGCTACCAAACTGGATGTTAGAGCATGACCAATAGTTCGCGTAAAAAACTCTCTCTAAACATGGTTTTATGTTGTGTCGTGTCCATATAATCTTGTCCATATAATCTTGGGGAGGTTGACAGGTGAGCCGCTTTTGCAGTTCCTGTAAAAATATTTCCTTAAAAATGGTATTTGGTGGCGGCGGGCTCTGGCGGCCGTGGACAGCGGACTGCGGTGGGCGGGCTTGCGGGTGGGCGGCACGACGTCGGCGGTCTGTGGTGGGATGACGGGCAGGCGATGCAACGCCGATGATCGGCGTTGGCTGCAGTGGTCTGTGGCGGCATCACGACGGTTCGTGGCGACGATGTCGTAGCCAGGTCCGGCGACGGTGTCGCAATAGGTCCAGCAGCGACGCGGCTCGCAATAGGTCCAGCAGCGACGCGGCGGATTTCGGTGACGACGCATTGATTTGACAGTTTTACGGGAATGTTCAGAGGATGGACCATCTCTCCCTAAACGACGAGGGAGTCGTGCTGATTCATAGTGGGACCCTTATATTTTTGGCTTTTACGGAAACTATTCGAGCATTCTTTTGCCTAATTGCCTAACATTAAACAAACAGTTTGTCTAATTCACATCTAGATGTTTTCTAAGGATGTCACATCTAAACTCCACAAATATATAATGCAACAAAAATAAATAAATAAAACTAGAAAATAAATAGACCACAAACAAAGTGAGCATCGGTTTAGTTTTGGCAGTTTTACGGGAATGTTTAGAGGATGGGCCATCTCTTTCTAGATGATGAGGGAGCCGTGCTGATTCATAGTGGGATCCTTATATTTTTGGCTTTTACGGAAATTGTTCGAGCATTCTTTTGCCTAATTGCCTGTCATTAAACAAACAATTTATCTAATTCACATCTAGATGTTTTTTAAGGATGTTACATCTAAACTCTCACAAATATATAATGCAACAACAAAAAATAAAAAAATCAGGAAAAAATAGAAAAAAAAATAGACCACAAACAGAATGAGCATCAGTTTAGATGCCACATCTAGATGTGTCCTCGACAGACCTACAAACTAAACTTTCCTTACTGCAAGGGAAACAGTGGGTGATGCTCTCAAGCTAAATTGCTCGTAAGAAAGTTCGAGACCTTTAAATGATAAATCAAGAACCAGAAGTAGGTACCTCGCAAAAAAAAAAAAACGGAAGTAGGACACACTTTGGTCTTCTCTCCGCCGCTCAGTTCGACGAAATGCCGCATTGGTTCCCTCCTCAGGTAGGCTGTCTCCGCGTACACATCCCACCCCTTCCCCCACCCTTCCCCCACCCTTCCCCTTCACATGGACACGGTGGAGCCGTGGAGGTCCTCCGGCGAGACACTACGATGGCGCTCAAAGAAGTTCTGCTGCGCGTGCGATATGGCCTCGGGTCCTCTGCGCCGTATTCCAGGAGAAAGTATGAGGATAGAGGGCCACGTCACGGCGAAAGCGCCCACCTACGAGGCTGCACTCTTGCCTCGGGTACTATTGGGTGAACGTTTGTTGGGCGCTGCTCGCAAGGTGCTCGACCAAATACATCCCTTTAACAGTCGCGGAAGGAGCGAGCAACGAGCGTATACACGTGTCGTTGTGTTACTGTGCAACGCTCGCACAGAAAGAAAAAACGCTGGTAGGTCATCCCTCGCACAGAACGATTCTTTTTCTCTCCCTCTCTCACTTTCCACCCCAACCTAGGGTTGCCGCCGCCGCCGCCGCCCCCGCCCCCATCGCTTCTCTAGCGCTGCCCATCAGAGGACGGCCGTTTCTCCGCTGCTTCTTCTCTCGCCCTGCTCCATCCCGACCAGCGCCACCGCCGCCCCTTTTCTCTCGTCTACGGGCGAGCCGTCACCCGTGAGGTGAGACGTCGTCTCCCGGCCAGGACATAGCGGCAGAGAGGAGCAAGGAAGCAGCAGGGGAAGTCCAATTGGAAAAGTTAGTGGCGCTACAGATTTCTTGCTCCCTTGGTCGACGGGGATGCGGTTTTCGTTGGTGGTGGTGGGAGGGGAACATGCGTGGCGGTGACGGGAGGACCATCAGAAGAAGAGGAGGATGGGGAACAGGGGAGGAGGCCAAGCGGGGAGGAGAGACGTGAAGCATTCATTTGCTGCCGTTTCTCCAGGTAATCTGATTCTCCGTCATGTTTGCCGGAGATTAAACTCCAACGAGTACCATTGTTTAACTTTGCTTCGCCATCGTTTTCACGATGTGATTCTGAAATTTTTAGTTGATGTTTGCAGATCCAGAGCAAATATGGGAGCTCCAGCAAGGCCTTGGTGAGTAGACAAGATGCCTCTGTCTGCTTGCTCAGCCTCTCTATTGTGTTGATTGGGCATCTTAGGATTTTATTTGGGCAACTTGGCTAACCGGGTCCCTGACTGATTTCAGCAATCAGCATTACTAGGTCCACTGTGCCTGATAAAGAAGCGATTGTGGTCATTCAATTTTATTTGCATACGTATTACGTAATTACATACATAGCCATCGCATCCCTTGATTTTAGACTGATATTCATGGATTTGTTGGCGTGCTTGCTTGTGTTTTGTGCTCTGAAAAACATGCTTGTGCTGTGCAGGTTCAGAACCAGTCCATATGCGAGACAATATTTGAGAGGGTGTCTGATTTCATTGGACCTTTTTGCATTGTTTCCCAAAAAGGATGAGCCTAGAGGCACGAGACCATTATAATTCAATCCATTATTTAATTTTACTTTTTGAAAAGGTAGAGTATATTGTGTTTGATATGCTTTCTGGTTTTAATTAACAGAAAGGGATATGTGACGTTTTGTTTACTCTTCTGTGTGTAACTTCAGAGTAAAACTGTTGTTTTGTGCACTTCCTTTACCTCCTCTTTCCAGCTACCAAGTTTCCTAATTTTTTAATGGAAGCCTTATCCTAAATAAGAATTCAATTTTGTTGCTTGAGATTTTGACTCGATCCTGTCCTGCTTTGGATAAAATATTTACCAAGAATCTGTACTTGCCAGTCTATTTGTTGAATATGGAGATTAACAATGTATTGTTGTCTCACCTATATACCCATTGTTCATTTTCTTCTTTGGAGGTTCTGATGTTGCAACCAATGAGCCTTTGCTCAGGAAAGATGCTTCTAAGCCATCTGATATGAGCGATGTTTCACCACAATGTTCTGTACATTCAGGTGAACATCTTTGTTCAGTTTTTTTACTGTCATTTTGATTCAAGTATGTGCAGAATTTAGTGTAGATGTCTCGTATGAAACAGTTACTAATGTCCAGTACATCGAGGCTGCATGAAACCCATGTTCTCAGGTTAAATTGCATGTTGTAGTCCACCTCACCCTCCTTCACTCGTGCCGGCATGCCGCCCTCCATGGTAGAAATTCCTGTAGCGAGCACCATCTCATATGCTGCTGCTCACAGACCCAGTATCCTCATGGCATGTCAACATCACCGAGGTATTCTATCTCCGGTGAACCTGATTGGGGCAAGTTTTCACTACTGCTGGATTGCTACCTGCCTTCCTTTTTTTTTTTGCTTTTGGATTCATTGTAATGAATCGTCTCACTTGGTTATGCTCTATGGGTGAGTCGTCAATAGTTGTACCATAATATTTCTGTGTCTACGAAGATGACCTTTATCTTTGTTTCTAGATTGGTTGTTTTGAGCTACTAACAGATCCTAATATCATACTATATCTCAACTACCATCAGTACCTCAAATTGCTCTGGCCTAGCACACGCTCAGTTGATGTACATAAGCGAAACTAGGGACCAAATGAGAGAACCAAATGTTCTGAACCAAGACAGGAGCGCACAGGAACAACTCAAGAGGAGGCACACCTAATTATAGTCTCACCAACGCATGGCCTCGCACAAACATGGTTCCACAAATCACATCCCCTAGAGCTCTTGGAGTATAACTTTCCCCAATGGGTGTCGGGATACGAGTACGGTCTTGCCATCGCTGAGTTGAGGATGATCAGTTCGTCCGAATTTTGCCAGTCTTCGTGGCCGTAGTTCTCATTCGTTGTGTTAATGCGTGAGATGTATATGCTGCGTGCACCTGTTTTTTCATGTATCTTCGATCCCCGCTCTAACAACTTTTTGTGCTGATGGCTTCAATTATATGCGATACAAAAGGCACACATTACTTGTTTGCTCAAATGACTCAAAGAAAATACCCCCTCACACATTACTTGTTTGCTCAAATGACTCAAAGAAAATACCCCCTCCTTTTTATAATATACATTTCCTTGACATCCATCCCAAAAAACGTAAGCACCCATGCAATTTGAGCAAGTTCTGTGGGGAATCACCACATTGTACATCTGCTTATATTTCAGTTGAACCCTTTTGTGCAAGTTGTTCTTTATTCTGCCAGTTCGTAAATGTGGAAGACTGGCAGCCGATGGCTCAGATAGATCCTTTAGTGGGGTCATTTTCTTCAATCCACTTTACCTAATGAATTAGATTATTCTTATAAGAGAATTGCTAATTTCGATCCAAGTGCACAAACATTGTCCAATTTCCATTGCCATGTCTTTGTTGTTTGTTTAATTTGTGCAGAGAAGCATGCAGGAAGAATTGCAATACTTCACCACTACCCTTGATCTTTACTAAAAATATAATGTGCCATCGACTCATTAGGTATATAGCGCATTTTTTTTCTTTCAAGAATGATTGGTTTCTTTTGGTGGCATTAGCACCTGAAAAATTGTTATTCAAATTAGCTTAGTTTCCATATGAAGAAAACAAACTTAAAACCACTCGAATAGTATCTATATTCCTGCTAAACTGTGTCATAGAAATTTGTCTCTTTTGTTATAATTTGGATTGGAATTGCAGGAAATGCTGGCGATTTGAGATATCTTGATCTCCAACAGTAAATAGTATGCATCAAGTGATGTCATTGATACTATCAAACAGGCTTTTGGTTGTTCACCGCAGATCATCTGCAAGAAGGGTTCAGTTCAGGAACTAAGGTTATGCGTCACCAATGATTTGAAGTTGAGTTATCTTTTGTCCTTGGACAGGCCTCCTTGTGAGAACACAACTTCACTGCTTTAAGAATAATGTTGTCATGAGTCAAAACCTTTCTAAATGATGTCCAACATGCAGGCCGATAGGAATCCTCAATGTTTGCCTTGAAGAACTATTAATGTGATCTTGATTACCGTAATGCACTGTTCTTAACAATGATTACCAACAACAACACCATTTTAAATATTAAATATGAAAACTAATGACAAACTGGTATGGTGAGAAAGCTTGAAAGAGAGAAGGACATGCAAAGAAGATTTGAGCAAACATGAAAAATATAGAGGATAAATATCGAGGATCGAATCCTGCTTGGAATCACTTCATGCAAGGTGTTTTCATGTTTTGCAATCATACCTTCACAATATATGTAATAGGTAATATGTGGTCAAAAGGGTGTTCGCAAGGTGTATGGTGTTTTCATGTTGGAGGTGATTTTTTTACCAATAATTGAGCAGCGGCTGTGATCTGAGGAATATAACAGTTGTCCAGCGAGGGAAAAAAATCTTAGTGGGTGAAAGCTGAAGTGTTTAACAAATTGACAGGAGGTTCATGTGAATTCTGTAGGCACTGGTATATACAATGGTTTAGCTAGATAATTTATAATGTTGGTAAAATTTGTCTGTTTATTCTTTTGATCTGAATGGCATGGAAAATATTGATTCGTTTCATTTTGTCAGTTTTTTATGTGGTGCTCAGTAATGCTTGATTTATGTTAATTAAGCCAATGCTTTCACTTGTTCCAGGGAACGAAAAACAAATGACAGACTACCAAATGTTATTTTGCTAACAGTAGAGGGCCAATGTTAACTCGTGCAAGAATGGTTGTACACAGAGGCGCCAAGGTGCTCCAGCAATACAAGGGCGCACAGCTCCGCCTCAAGAGGCGCGCCAAGGGCGCGCCCCAGCCCCTAGTGCCCAGGTAGGGTGTGTCGACTGAAATATTCTTTGTCCATTTCTTTATCTCACAATGGAATTAAGCTTGACGTTGAAGTTTTTAGGTTGTAAATCTAATTTTCATATGATAATTCTGCGAAAAATATCAAAAAACTTCTCAGTTTTGTCATGATATTCTGCCATTTAGTTTTCACTTCTGATGCATCACTATTTGAAGGTTGAATAGTAGTTCATTATCTTGCTGCTTGATGTATATGGATTAGTTGTAGAATTGCTTGTGTCCAGTGGCAATTTCAAATATTGTATAGCAGCATTAGCACTAAATATAAATTCAAGTGCACAGTCACTGTAAATAAAATGAAAAATCTACGCCACTCCAAAACAAAAAGTTGCTTCTGTGCTGCTTTAAAATGTCTGAAATGTTTCTCTTCTCCCATTGGATCCCATGCTGAACAATTTAACCAGATCAGAATAACAAGTCTGCTAATCTAGAAATAATAATGCCTCTGCTAGTGACAGGCTGTTACTATTATTATTTCCACTGGATCCTATGCTAAACAATGTAACCCGATCAGAAGAACAAGTCTGCTAATCTAATCTGTGAGTGACAGGTTGTTAGTATTATATCCGGATCTGAATTTGACCAACCTTTCACCTTTCCATTGTCTGGTCCGAAGATAGAAAATAAGAAAGCATGCTGGCCCTACTATTGCTGCTGATAAGCAGCCAGAAGCCCAGAAACCCCGTTGATCATAGACAAAAGAAGTATTGAACTTCCGGTACTTTTTCAGCGCTGTCATCCTAATTTGATTCCTGCAGATCCAAGATCTGGTGTTTAGCCTTGCTCCAAGTAAAGCCATAGCCTCCAAACAGATGGTGCATATGAATCAAGGACAAGGGGAAACAAGCTATGCACACAACTCCAGTGTCCAGGTATGTTCCCCTCTCGATTAGTTCACTAATACTGTTTCTGTGGCATGTTGATCTGTTCTTGACACTTGGCTTTTCAAAACTGTTTCGTCAAGTACTTGTTCACAATATAGCCTATGTTACTGACATTTAAAAGAACAATCAGGGAAGTTAAAAAATCATGACACTTAGCTATATTAGACTCGATTTTCTGAAGAATTATAACTCGATTGTAGAACGCTCAGCAGAACAGGATGATGCCCCTGATAGAAGCGGCCATCATTGACTTGTGCGGCAGCAGAAGCACCTTGTTCCCTGAAAAGATGCTGATTGCGGACTTGGGCTGCTCTTATGGCCCAAATGCGCTAGCACTGGTATCGACTGCCGTCAAGGCCATCATCAACCACTGCCTTCAGTTCCAGCAACCACCACCCGAAGTGTGTGTGCTCCTCAATGACCTTCCTGACAATGACTTCAACACGGTGGTGAAGAGCCTGGCCACGCTCCGTCAAAGTAACAACAAGCTTGTTGTTGTGACCGGTGTAGCACCGGGGTCATTTTACGAGAGGCTCTTCACTAGTGACTCCTTGCATCTTGTCTGCTCGTCCAACAGCTTGCATTGGCTCTCCATGGTGTGAATTTATCACCCTTCAATGGATCTATCCATTGCATTACTTGTTGATTTTGTAAAAGAAACCTTATCCTCGCAGGCTCCCGAAGATCTGACGATGAACCAGATCCCTGCGTACGACATGGATGAACATGCTAGGCGTGAAAGACTCCCTATGGTCCGTGAGGCTTATGCACGTCAGTTCAGGAAACATTTCATACTTTTCCTGGAGCTGAGAGCCAAAGAATTGGTCCCAGGAGGCCGAATGGTTGTTTCCCTTGTAGGGCGGCCTTCTAATGTAAAAGCCTCCAAATTCTTTCACCTTTGGGAAACCTTAGTTCAGATTCTAAGTGTCATGGCCTTAGAGGTACATTTTTTTTCTAGTATTGCATTTTATCATTTTCGAATGAACGTGTGAGTATTTGAACTCCTGATCTTATGGTATGGTTGACAGGGTGTGATCGACAAAGCGAAGTTTGATTCTTTCTATGTGCCGGTGTATGGACCCTCTGGTGAAGAGCTGAGGGAGATCATCCAAGACGAGGGCTCCTTTTCTATCAGCGATATGCGGGTATATGACGCTGCAACTGATATGAACAGCATGCTCTTCACCCCAAGCTCGTTTGTGAATTATCTGAGAGCCATATTTGAGCCGATAATAGTCGAGCATTTTGGAGAGGTCATGGATGAATTTGTGAGGACCCCGGAGCGGCGCTGGAGCCTCGAGGGCAGCATGCAAGACGAGCGTGCTAGAAATCCACGAGCTATGCTGGCTGTATCCCTTGTAAAGGCATGATTATCAGGTACTTTATAGTACACCACATTTGGTTAGGTTTATTGCTTTATTTGAGGTGACAATGTGTGCCAACTTCATTGTGTAAACTACATCCTGTATGGTGTTCTGTGAAGATATTCATCGACGCTCAAGAGATTAAGAATGAACTATCATTTATATATATTAGCAGAATGTTGTTGCCCACCAACTTGCTCAGCTAGCTATGCCTACAAAACATTGTGATGTACTCCCTCCGTCCGAAAATACTTGTCATCAAAATGTCTTGTTCATTTTGATGACAAGTATTTTCGGACGGAGGGAGTATTGCGCATGCAAATTCTGCCTGAGTTTGTGTCTTGTATCTGTTTTAGTAACTGCAATGAGATTGAAGAAGACGGTAGATCAAAGTATCGATCGCCCCTACTAGTACTGCTCGCCGTATGATCCATATAAATTATGTGATGCTCCAACTTTAGTGAATGTTCTTATCACAGAAAGATCTAGAAATTCACAGAAGTTGATCTAGGACTAGGTGCACTTGGTCTGGGCTAAGCTAAACCAATATGAACATAAGCTAAATACACTCACAAGTTCGAATGGCAAAAGCAGAACCAGATTGCTAAAAACAAAAGCAAAAGGAGAACTGGAAGTAGGACTTGGATCGGCTCGACTGCCCGCCACCAGTCTGATGAAATGCGGCGTACCCTCCTCATGGCGGAGTCGCTTGTGCAGGTCACACTGAAGCAAGAAGTTCTATTGCCTGGCAACATGGCCTTGTGGGGATCCGATTTGGATGGACATGTCGTTGACACACTGTTCTGGGAGAAAGATAGATGGATGGTAGTGTCCAGGCGTCGAGCCGAACACACCTGTCTGCCGTCTCTAAGGCTTTGTACCCTGTTACTTACCTCTTAAGAGGTTGAGCAGGTCTGTTGGTTCATGGGAGGGTTACAGGAGGATGTTCAAGTAGGTACTCCCTCCGTCCCAAAATTCTTGTCTTAGATTTGTCTAAATACGGATGTATCAGTTGGAGGAGGTCTTAAGGCAACGTACAGGGTCTTTAATCTGTGATGTACCAGCGCCTCTCTCTCTCTGAGTTCTTCAAGTCTGGGCGCATCTATGGGCATTCCTCTGCTAGCTTTGTTTCTTTGTCCCGGCAATGGAGCCTGTGAGCTACGCTCGTCGCATCACTTGGGAAGGCATGGCCAGGTAACTGCTGTTTTTCTACTTGTTGGGTTTTTGTAAGGTACACCCCATTTGATGAGAACAATTAGTTTCCTTCGATCTTTATGCTTGGTATGTAGAATGCTGACCTGTGATACCCCTCTTAAGAGATAATAGTGCATCTTGACATTTCAAAAGGTGGCGATGAATGCATGTCAACTTTCATACGGCACAAGCAGTTTTGAATGAACTGTCATTTATATCCATTGGAAAATGCTGCGGCCCAAGAACTGAGTCAACTAGCTAATTACATGTACAAAACACTGTGATGTTTGACTTCTTCAAAGGTTAAGTTATGTTGGTCAGTTAACTGCTCGAGATTGTAACACTTACTCTCTTTTTTGTGGCAAAACAGTCGTAACGTGTTATTTATTTCCAAATATTCTATTCGATCAGGAGATTAGGAATGAAACACAGACAAAAACTTACAAGAGATTGGAGGGAGGATAACAGCAGAAACAGAACTGAAACTAAGTGCTCAGACTGCTTGAGATTGTAACACTTATTCTTAGTAGTCAATAGAGCTCTCTTTTCTCACGGAAAGATAACAATTGTGTTGTTTGTTCATGTAGCTCCTTAGTAATAGCACGTAGTTAGTCTTGGTGATAATTGACGGTTTGACACTACTGTAATATTCACTGTGTGATCCATGACAATATTTGAACACTCCAATTTATTGTTCTTATTCAGTAAAGCCCTTGGTGTTTGTGGTAATGCTAATAATGTACTGGAATTATGGTAAAAAAATGCTGGAAGTTCGATTAATATTCTGTTGCTATGCGCAACTGGAAGAGCCAGCAAAATTTAACCATGTCAAATAACAATTCTGCTGGTCTAAACAAATATCCTCTCTAGTAGTGACAAGTTCTTATTCTAGCTGGCCCTAATAGTAGTGACTGATAACAGATTGAGAAACACGTTGACATTTTTACCGACCCCAATAAGCAGCCAGAACAGTCATCCCCAGTTGAGCATAGAAAAGAAGAATTGAACTTCCAGTCCAAGTGAAGCCATGGCATCAAAGCAACAAGTCTGCTGGTATAAAACAAACTCTAGTAGTGGCAGGTTGTTGATGTATTATATATCCTGATTTGAATTTTACCTAATCTTTCAGTAAACCTTTCTATTAGCTGTCCCTAATTAAGATTGATAAGCATGTTGACTCCTATCGTTCCACTCAATAGGCAGCCAGAACAGCCTCCTCAGTACGCATAGAAAAAGAAGAGTTGAACTTCCAGTACATCGTTACCATCTCCTTCCTAATCTTGCTCTCTCAGGTTGAAGGTCTCTGGAGGTTAGCCCTGCTGCAACCAAAGCCATGAGTCAAGGCCAAGGGCAAACTAGCTATGCTCCCAACTCCAGCATTCAGGTAAACTAGCTATGCTCCCAAGTCCGTTATTCCGGAATCTCCTGAAATTTGGCTTCAGGGGACTGCCTTGTCAAGAATTTGATCGTAGTATATACTCCATACAGAAAAATAAGATTTTTTTTCCTAGGACATCGCAAGAGATCTGCGTGTCAGTATATTAAGGTAGAGAGAAAAGTTCATTTACAAGAGCTTGGCAGGTATAGGCGCCACAAATTGTCGCCTCCCTGGCCCTACTCCACCTAGAACCCAGCCATCATGATATTACTCTATCTATTCTACCTCTCCCCACCAGACGCCATTACTCTATCTATTCTATCTTATTAAAGGAAAATAAGATCGCTATTATGACAGATTGAACTCGATTTTCTCAAGAAGTTTGTGATAGCGGACTTGGGCTGCTCCTCTGATCTAAAATGCGTTAGCACTGCTCTGGATCACTATCGAGGATTCGAGGCCACCTGCAGCCACTTTCTTTGGTTCCAGCAGACACCTCCGGAAGTCTGTGTACTCCTTAATGATCTCCTAGACAATTACTTCAACACAGTTGTGAAGAGCCTGGTTATGTTCCGACAAATCAACAAGCTTGTTGTTGTAACTGGTGTTGTACCAAATATCATTCTATAAGAGGCTCTTCCCTAGTGGCTCCTTGCATCTTTTCTGCTCATCTAGCAGCCTTCATTGGTTCCAAAGATGTGAGTTTGACACTCCACTCCAACAACCTTCATTCCTTCATTATCTGATTCCTTATCTCTTCTGAGTACCTATGTTGGCACGACTTCGTGCAGGTCCGGGGTGACTGTAGGCACTCGTTGGTCGACAGGGTCTGTCCACACCCGTATGAAAGTGCAGAGAACCATGGAGTTTTTCTCTTTATCCGGAGCACCAGGGAGGAGGAGAAGAATCTGCATCGGCGCTTTCAGGAAGGGTGTACTTCCCGCCATCGCGCTAGGCTTTTGCCTTGGCATGAACTCCTCGCGTCCAGATTTGAGAGATCCAGCGCACCAGTCACCATGACGTGCACCACTCCCTAGCCGCCTATTCAGCAATTTCACCCTCTCTCATTGCTTGCACAAATAGAAGCAAACCAATTGCACCATACTCTTTATAAGCACAACACACCAATGTTTGGTTTAACACAAGGAAAGACAGAAAAATACACCATTATAACACAAACACATCTTGTTTTTGGCATAAACTAAAAACTTTACAGATCCATCAACGATGCCATGAGACCAATCCGGGTATATTCACTGCTTCACCTTGCCGATGGGCTAAATGTGGACACTAAGGCCACGGTATCACTCACCGGGCTTACCCTGACAGCGCTGTCCACACGGGCTTCTTCCAATGCAATGCTCTCCTTCAGCTGTGCCACCACGGCTGCCATTGTTGGCCTTCCGACAGCAGCATCTGCTGTACACGCAATGGCAGTGTCGACTAGTTTCCACATGGAGGTAACCTCGTAGGCACCACCGAGCCTTGCATCGGCGACTGAGGTGATGTTACCTGTGGCCATCTTCTGTTTCATGCGCTGAACAATGTGGCCATGGCCTGGCAGTATCAGAGGCTCGCCAGTAGCTATCTCCAGTAGAACGACACCGAAGCTGTAAACGTCGCTGCTCTCAGTGAGCCTGCCAGTGTGGTAGTACCTAAAAAACAACACATAAGACACATCTTGGTAAACCTAAATTCTGATTACGCACAATATGGAGTATTTATTTCTTTGTTTCTTGCCCTGGTAAACTGGAGTAGTTTACTTCTCCTTATATGAAAAACAAAGTACGCAAACACTATAATATGCACAAAGAGACATACTCTGGGTCAAAGTAACCCGCTGATCCAGCCGCATTGGTTGATATGTGAGTCTGTGTTTCGCTAAGATAGGTTTTACAAAGTCCAAAATCAGCTATTTTCGCCCGCAGATTTTGACCTAACAGAATATTGCTGGTCTTCACATCCCTGTGAATTATTGGCAGGCTGCATCCCTTGTGCAGATAATCCAGGCCTAAACATATCAAGCAAGTCCAGAAAACATGAGTGAAATGAAAAGCAAATAATCTATAGCACATTCTCTTAAGCTAACAATAATCTTTTTTTATTACATCATACCTTGTGCAGCTTCAAGCACAACTCGTACACGTGTTGCCCAGTCCAAGGTCTCATCACCATGTTTTCCTTCATATATGAGCATAGTAATAGTCACTTAGAACAGTGCTGTATGAACAACTTTATAGGTCACCGTTCATACATTTGTGCAAAATTTGTTTGTTTGCAATTCCGTTACGCTCTTGTGCATTGGAATTGAATAAATTGGTTGAGAGAAGGACGCTACTTTATCAGTCAACTGTTAGGACTTTGTAACTTTGTTTGGACGGGAAGTAATATGGAACTGTGACTGTTATCGAAGATTGTAGCCTTTCAAAGGGAACAGGTGTAGTAGCCTCAAACTATTTTAGATACTGAATATCTTAAATCCATTCAAGATAGCCTCTCAAGTTTAAACAATGCATATATAATTTATATCGAATTTTAAGACAGCTACAAAGATCGATCTCTCTTAATCAATACTACTTAGATTTGCAATTAATGAACAAACCTCTCAGATGATCACAAAGATTGCCTCGAGACATGTACTCATAAACCAGTGCTAAATGATCTTTCTCCCAGCAGTAGCCAACCAAAGAAACTAGATTCCTGTGATGCACCTTTGTCAAGCTATGGACCTATGTAAGGAGACAGAGAACAGAGGGAAAATCATCTTAATTTGCATGTAAACTCATTGTGTAAGCGGTTTGCCAAAGTTACCTTTCAAACTGAAATTTTATCAACAAAGGGAGAAAGTACCTCGGCTAAGAACTCATCTAGCCCGTGAGACGATGATTCAGAACGCATCTTGACAGCAACCTCACTATTGTCTTCTAAACGCCCGTAGTACACTAGCCCAAAACCTCCTTGTCCAATGAACCGTTCGAACTTGTTAGTAAATTTTTGCAGCTCCATGTACGTGAATCGACGATTCTCAGTATTTTGCAGGTGATCCCCCTGACTTCTTGTACTTGTGAATCGATGATTCTCAGTATTCTGCAGGTGATCCCCATGACTTCTTGTACTTCCTGGAGCACTCTGAAGCTCTGATTCTTTGGGTGGATCATGTGTACAAACTGGTTGAACAAGTGTCAGTTATATTACAGAAAGACTGAATATAGTAAACCATGATAATAAGTGGATTTAATTACATGATATTAAAAGAAAAGGGAATACGCACTTTTGGGCTTTCTCTTCACTCTCCAGATCAAATATGAAAGAACAAGTACAGACACTGCCACCATGGGAACCACTACTGAAATAGATACTATAGCTGTTCTATTTCTTGATGGAGGCGGACTTATTGTTTTGTTGCACATATCTTCTCCAGATTCATACCTGAAATAGTGAGATTACATCAGACAATCAGTTCAGAACTACTTAGTACAAAAAACAATCTTGAATTATCAGCTGCCTGAAGATCACAGAAAGAGATGCATTCAAGTTCAGTTCGAATGCACATTCACAGAAATTAAACCTCAAGAATAAAACCCAAACCTGACAACGAGCGATCCTGCATTCCTTTTACAAAGGGAATAAGGAATTGGGCCATTCAGACTGTTACCGGACAAACCCCTGTAGCAAGTGACATGTACTAGTTTAGACACTCAACGAGGTTCTTATCATCGTAACAACTGCAAACAAATACTCCCTCCGTTCCTAAATATAAGTCTTTGTAGAGATTCCACTATGAACTACATACGGATGTATATAGATACATTTTAAGTGTGGATTCATTCATTTTGCTCCGTATGTAGTCCACCCAGTGGAATCTCTACAAAGACTTGCATTTAGGAACGGAGGGAGTATATCCAAATAAAAGTTCTCTCAAGTGGATCCATTGGTGTTCTTCACTCATGTCTACAGTTAAAAATGATATTATGGACAGAGGATAATCGGATAGAGTTATAAAGGTATTATGCACTTTTATACACTTCCCCTCCGTGCACTAATTATCTGTCAATAATGGAGTGCTATTTGAGTGGGAACATGTTGGTTACGAAGAAGTCTATTACTTTTTGTAACAAATTGTACAAGCCATAATTATACTCAGTATCTAATACTACCTCCGTCCGAAAATACTTGTCATTAAAATGGACAAAAAAGAATGTATCTAAAACTAAAATATGCCTAGATACATTCCTTTTTTTTCATTTTGATGACAAGTATTTCCGGACGGAGGGAGTACTTACAGAAACTGGAGGTCTGTGAGAAATGTGAAGTTATCAGATACCAATCCAGTCAAGTTACTATTGGAGAGATCCCTGCATGAAAATTAACATTCCAACATCAAGTCGAAGGCCATATTTGCACACGCAACATGAAAGACCATCGAAATAGTACTTACAGAGATATTATTCTTGTAATGTTTTCAGTTAAGTCGCTACATTTCACGCCATTCCATCGATATTTGGCCGGAAAACATGGATCACCCATCCAATTTTTCTTTACTCCATACTCGAGTTTGATAGCCATCATTGTGTTGACTACCATCGTAAAATGGAAAAAAAGGGAGTGGTCACGAGAAAAACTGTTTGATCCTCCTCCTAAAGAAACAGTTTGATCACTGAAGCTACATTATGAGTTCGTGTTGGTTGTGTGCACTCTAGTCATGCAAAGGCTGGGTGTATGCTCATCGTTTCTTTATACCCTTGATGCTACATTACAAGTTAATAAAAAAATTATTTATAAAAAATGTTTTATCCATAAAAATATGTATAGAATATACACATACATGGCAGCACATTGTTTTTCTTCTTCAAAAAGGGGGCATAGCTAGCTGAGCAAACAATAACTTTGGTGCTTCACATGCATGCGTGCAAGTTTGGAGTAGGGCATTTTGAAGATCGAGCTTCATGGAGGCCTTAATTTTGTAAATTTCAGAATTCAAACTTTTCAGGTTAAAAAAATTCTGAAGAAAATAAACATGTATACAAGGATGTAATGTGTATGTGCGTAAAATTTCAGGATGAAATACCTTGAATTGCGAGCTGCACAAAAAAAATTCCTGGACTTTGAGGATGAACAATACATATGTTAAAAAGCCCTAGATTTGGTTTTTTTGTGTAGCTCTCATTTTAACGTATTTCGACCTGAAAATTTACACACATCTACATTATGTATCTAGGTATATGTGTATTTTTTGCAGAATTTTGAAACAGAAAATTTTGAATTTTGAATTTTTTGAATTAAGGCTTCCATGGAGCTCGGTCTCTGTTTGGAATTTTCGACAAGTTTGTTCAATTTTTACTGAATAACAACAGTTTAGGCGTAACTTGTGGTCGCCCTCTTCTTGGGCACTTCACAAGGTTGTGAAATCATTTTTTTTAACTGTCCATGTTTAGATATACATTAAAATTTTATTGTATAATTCCTTTAGGTGGGTATGGGTTTACAAGCAGTACTCAAACTAGGATACTGAGGGGCGGCTAGAGCAAAAATATAAACATGCACTGTTTATATGATTATTAGCAGCAA
>NC_041389.1:354233217-354241309 GCF_002162155.2 Triticum dicoccoides
TTCCTAAATTTACTGAGTTTGTCAAAAGAATAAATCAACATCTACGGTACCAAATCAATATCACGAGATCTAACATAAAGTATATTTTCAAAATTGAACTTATATGAAGTTGTAGATGTCATATCTTGAAATAAATCTGGTCAAATTTAAACAAGTCCGACTTAAAATAAACGGGATATGCCTTATAAACATGGATGGAGGGGGTATTTGTTTTGACTAATCATACATTGTCCTAAACACGATGTTTTTTTTTTTGGGTGGGAAATCCTAAACACGATGTTTTACAAGTTGACACATTTTGTAAGGAAATAAGACTTCTTTTGCAAGGAATAAACCAAACGTGTCTACAGTGACAATAAATGAGTGGGGTAGGGAAACAGATAGGGAGTAGGGGAGGCATCTCACAGTCTTTGGTGGACGTCCTCGGAGTATCGTGGGGGATGTTGTTGTAAACCTCGTATGCATTGATCATCGGAGGCAGCACGGATGTAGGGCTGGCTGCAAGAGTGATATTGTACTTGCCGTCTGTAGTCTTACTCCAGGTAGAAGAATACACATAACCAGCGGCCAGGTAGGAGGGGCTGTATTTATCCATCAATTGCTCGTCGTTCACGTAGAGGTCAAATAGCCGGAGCTGGGTGTTTTGGATGTCGCTGAAGTGTAGGAAGAACGTAAACTCGAATGACCTTTTGTACGTTTTCCATGTATTGACGTTCAGCACCGTGCCATTGTTGACAGGTGCGACGGCTGTCTCTAGAACGGGGATGGGCACAGGAAAGCTGCCGTCCTGCAGGATGGGCTCCTTGGTGGAAAGGTTTGTCCACGATGAGTTGGGATCCCACTCCCAGAAGCGATCGTATGGATCGTCGGGAAACCTTCATACAAAATGATAATCCATCATTGAGGAAATCAATGAAACATAACTGTTTTTCTTCTCGAGACTATCTTATGAAACATTTGTGCAAAATGCATACAACATAGAAAATGTCTACATTATAACCCAGCAATGCCATTTCCAAAATAATTATGCAATGAAAATATACCATCCATTGTGATCCAAGATAAGCGCAAACATTTTACCGCACAACTGTGTTTTAATGAGGTTTCAAGATCAGAGAGTCTCACACATGTTTGAAGTTTCACATGATGTTTTTATTAATTTTGTACAACTTATATTTTAGAAGAGTTTCACTAATGTGATTGAATTTCAGAATTCAGAAAGTGTATTTTTTAAAAGAAAATTCAAAGCAGTTTCACACATGGTATTTGGTGTACCACACGTTTCAGATTAAAAAAATAATACTCCCTTCATTTCTAAATATAAGACTTTTTAGAGATTTCAATACGAACTACATACAGATGTATACGGGGGCGGGCCCAGTTCAATTCAAGGGTATTCAGTTGAATACCCATGATATTTGGCAAAAAACTTTATATATATAGTATATTTCATCTGTACGCAGGGGAAAACGAAATAGATGCAGGAAATAAAGGCCAGCTAAGGATTTCAGCCCGAAAACAAAGACTAGCCCACTTCTCTCTGTGGTCCTCACCACCCCGACCTGGCCCAAGTGGCCCAAATCGCTGCAGCAAGATGCAGGGCCTGCACGCGGTTAGCTAAAAAGGCATATCGCACGAGACGAACCGGCGCCTCCTAATTCTGTTCGCAACTTCGCACTCGTGGAGTTGTGGGTAGGGCATGGCGGCAGGGCTGATTGCCGTCCCCTGAACGCACGCGCGCACGGCGGCAAAGGTAGGCGGGCGGCGGCAACGCAAGCATCTGACGGCATCCATCCCTCAACCCTCGCAGCTTCGCTTCATCTTTAGTCCATCTCGACAGTTGACAGCACCAGGCATCACCGCATCGAAGGCTCTCGGTAGGTTTCCAATTCCAAAGCCACAAGTTCAGTCGTTCAAAATCTGTTTGATAATTTGAGGTGTTCGTGTTACTGAACATATTAATTGTCCGACTGTTAAAATTTGGATCTGCAGGTGTCAGTGCGTAGTCTTCTTCTTCCGTTGTCCAGTATTGACTTACAACAGTAAGTTAACTTGGTTAGTTGGATTTCTGTTTTAGTATTTAAAAATTAGAAATTTGTTTGCAATGAATTATGAATTGTTTAGACATGACGATTTGCGATTTTCCACATGAATTACAATGTGGGAATGTTTATAAATTGGAGAATTATTATGATGAACATTATTTATAAAGATTAGTTCTCCTATAGTTTGTAAGTTTTTTCTAATCATTTTCTACTTCATATCTTTTGTACTCGTATATCTTAAGATGTTGTCACTTTGATATGTTGACTAATTAGTTTTTCTATCTGTTCAACAATTTCGAAGCATGACCAATTTTACGATTCTATTATATTGTGTTATATCTTTTATATTATATTATGGCATACTACATCTTTTATATAATATGGTGCTATAATCAATTAAACACGCCAAAAAGAAGGATTTATAGGCTTTAAAATAGTTATTGAAATTTTGAATACACTCTCTTTGAATCCTGGCCCGCCCCTGGATGTATATAGACATATTTTAGAGTGAAGGAAATATCCTCGCGCCACTTTTTGGAGGGATAGGCGGTGAGCAAAACTGCTGAATCTTGGGAGAAGGGGAGAGGTTTTCAGGAACTACTCAAATTTTAGGGAGTTATACTTTAGGAAGGGCTAGATAGTGTTAACTAAAAACATGTGCCGGAGGTTTCAAACTCCTTTAAAAAAAAAGAATACAGTTTTATTTTTCGAAACTGACGACTTGCTGGTTTTTAAGGGAAAGTATATGGAGTCTTGGGGATGCTCTTATGGTTTGTAGCCACCGGATGTTGTGCCTTATGGTTACCCAACAGTTTGGGCGGCCAAGTATTTCAAAATCATAGTATTAGTTATTTAAAAACAAAAACAAAAAGAAAAAAAAACACATCGTCGGGAAACTTCAAAAATATACCGGATTAAAGTGTCGTTTGTCCCCAGATTTTTCCTTGCAAAGGCGGATATGGACTCGTCAGCGGTGACCTGTGGGTAAAGCGTGGCTTCGAGCGGCCTCAGCTCCACCGTGTTGACGAACGGCGTGCCGCTGCCGGTGTTCACGAGGCACACCGGCACCCAGCTCGCCCATGCGATGAACACCGCCTCGGACCACCAGTAAGAGCTCCCGTCGAACGTGTCCCAGTAGTTGCTTCCCAGGTGAACTTCGAACGACGGGCTGGTCTTGCCGTCGTAGTCTCCATAGAAGAACACCATCCGGACCAGGTACTTGGCGCCGCTCTCGGTGGGGAGCGTGTAGCAGTTCCGTAGGCCGGACGGGAAACTCCTGAGCGTGCGGCGGTCCTCGGGTGTGGCACTGGTATCGAACTCGGCGGCTACCTTGTGGTTCTCCCCGCCGTCGACGTACGGGCTGTCGGAGACATAATCGATGTCTGTGTAGGTGTCCTTGCGCCCGCTGAACTTGGCATCCAGGCCGCAGTCGATGCTCAGAAAACCTGATTCGTGACGGAATATCAACAATCGGCAGGACGAAAAGAATTAAAATCCCGGTCAAAATCCGGCTATTCTGATTCGTACGAAATATCAACAAGCGTTTCGGTTTCAGTGTTGTATGGACATATGGATGGATACGACAGATGTACTTGAGGTGAAAAATCAACCTTCTCGCTGAGCAGCGACATGAACTGCTATGGCTGCTAACACTAATGCAGCAAGGAAAACAAACATCGACATGAGAAAACAACTCAGTTGATCACTACGCCACATGCAGTGCACGGCGAAGAGGGCAATTCCTAATGTATATATATTGCGCGCCAAGTACTGTTGGGTAATCATTCGCAAAAGGAAAAAAAAAGTACTGTTACGTAGTCCTTCTCGTGATTGACCTGCGAGGGAATACTGTTACTGTCTGCAGCTGATGCAGCCCAACTTGCACCAGGGCTCCTGGCCTTAGAGCATCTTCAGCCGCGCTCCCAACAGGCCCTCCCCATGCGTTTTTTTCGCGCTGTCGTCAAAAAAACGTCGCGTCCCCAAGACGCTGAATTCCGCCGGCTCGGCCCGTTTTTGCGCCCGGCGATCGCAGGCCGAACCCGGCGCACTGGAGGGCGCTCGGGGGTTCCGGTGCAAGAAAAAGCGCACTTGGGGCCACACTGCTAGGCGAAAAGTCGCGGGCTGGTGGCGCCCGCCCGGCCCAGATCTAGGCCCTTTGGGCCCCATCTGGTCCTGGGCGGGCCGGCGACAGGTGTGGCGTTGGCGTGGCCATCCGGAAGCGGTGGCGAGCGGCGATGATCGGCGGGGGCTGGTGGCGTCGACGCCAGCCTGCTGCAGCGTGGCCGGCAGGGCTTAGCGGGCCCATTTTGGGCCTGGCCGGGCTAGGGGTGGCCTGGTATGCCCCGCTGCCGTGTTCGGACGGCTACCGCGAAGGTGCCGGAGGCGCGAGCCTCCCGCACGACGGCGGTGGAGGTGGTTCCCTCTCGCTCGGCCTCGGTGCTGCTGCTCCCGTCGCTTGGATCTTCTCTCCGGTCTTCTTGGCCTCATGGTGGTGCTCGCAGCGAGACGACGTTGGTGGCGGCGCAACCGTGATGGCGCATGGTAGGGCGGTGGTTTGGCTGGTCGGCTCCGATTGGCCGGTGGGGTTTGGCGTGCGGGAGAAATCCTTGCCGGTTCGTCCGGCTCCGATGCGGTGACACCGGTGGGTGCCACTATCCCTTCTTGGAGGGTGTCGGGACCTACGCGTACTGGGGGAAACCCTAGGACTTGTCCGGGCAGCAGCGTTGTCGGTGTCGCATCCCTTCTTGGAGGTGCTGCTTAGTTCGCGGTAGATCGGAGCCTTGGGCTGTGCTGGTTTGTATCCGGAGGGCGCAGCGGTCGCGGGTCTGCCACGCTTTGTCGAGCTACCGCTGTTGGCATTTATTTCTTTTTCTTTTTCTTTGGGCCTGATGTGCTGCTCGCAGCAGCATTGCGTTGTGTACAATGGTGGTTTGCTTTGGAATACAAAGCGGGGGGAAACCCTTTTTTGGTAAAAAGTCAAGTTGACCGTCCAGATTCGTCTCCGAACCCCCACCCCCCGCCCCCGCGCGCTCGGCCGCCACCCTGCTGATCCCAGCGCCGTCCACCACCCACCACAGCTAGATAGACCATTCCCCGCCGGAAAAAAGAGGATGTTTCACCGAGGCAGCCTCTCCATCGCCGTCCGGGAAACTTTTTCGTCGTTTCGACCGCGCAGGGCCTGTACACCGGCGGGTGTGCGCCCACCTCGCTCGCAAGCTGTTCGGTGATTTGCCCGGCCCGGCGATGGACTCAGAGGACGAGGAGGCGCTTGAGGCGTTGTTGGAGGAGGAAGCCGAAGCCGACGTCCAGGAGCAGGAGCATCTCATGGTGCTCGCCGGCCTGCTCTCGAGCACTGAAAAGCCGCGGCGAGGTGGCTCGGTGCTGGAGCGGGTGAAAGCAAAAAATCGGCATCGTCTGGAAGGCTACTGCATGCTCTACTCCGACTACTTCGCCGACGCTCCATTGCACGGCGAGAAAACATTTCGGCGCCGTTATCGGATGAGCCGAAAGCTTTTCCTCAGGAGTTAGGATTGTGAATTTTATTCGGGAGTTCGACAGGTACTTCATGTGTAAGAAGGATTGCACCGACACACTTGGATTCACCTCAATCCAGAAGTGCACGACAGCTATGAGGATGCTTGCATACGGAGCTCCCGGTGATTCACTCGACGACTATTGGCGCATGGCCGAGTCCACCACCATTGAGTGTTTCTACAAGTTCTGCGGGGCAGTGGTGGCAGTGTTTGGACCGCAATACTTGCGAAAACCCAATGCGGAAGACACTGCTCGGATCCTAGCACATAATGCAACAAGAGGATTTCCTGGGATGCTTGGTGGCATCGATTGCATGCATTGGAAATGGAAGAACTGTCCATTTGCTTTGGCAGGGGTTGTACAAAGGCGCCAAAGGCGGTTGCAGTGTGGTACTTGAGGTAGTGGCCACACAGGACCTCTGGTTTTGGCACTCTTTCTTTGGGATGCCAGGAACTCACAATGACGAGATGGTCGACATTTGTGAAGACTATCTCAAACCCTGTGCCAGGAGGCAAGAATGCCTTCTTTGCGAAGGTTCAGGAGGCTTGCAGGAAGGATGCCGAGCGGGCATTTGGTGTGCTTCAATCTCGATTTGCTGTTGTCCGGTACCCTGCTCAGACCTGGTCGAAAGATCAAATATGGGAGATCATGACTTGTTGTGTCATCTTGCACAACATGATCATTGAGAGCGAGCAGGAAGAGCCAGTATTTGACACAGAACCATATTACAGTCAGGGTCCTCTTGCCCAAGTTGATCACCAGCTACCGGCAACCTGGACTGACTATCTCAATATGCGTCAGGAGATCCGAGACCTACAGGTGCATCAAGAACTGCAACACGATCTGGTGGAGCACCTGTGGAGGCTCAAGGGCGACGCCGATAATGACGTGTGATGAAATATGAGTTTTTATTTGTTGAACTATATAATTTGTATTGAACTATTTGATTTATATTGATTTTCTATGATGAACTGTGGAGGCAAAAACACGCCGAAACACGCCGAACTATGTGATGAACTATTTGATTTTATTTGTTGAATTATTTATGTGAGAATTCACGTCGAAACACGCCAAACCGCGCCGAATATGAACCGATTCACACAGATATCGGGTCGTTTTTGGACGTAATTGGGCCGAATAATGGGCCGAAATCGGCGCTTAAGGGCGACGACTGGGTGCCCAACCGCCCCCAGAGCCGATTTTGCCGCCGGCTCGCCCCCAGGCGGCAATTTTTATGCCTCCTGGGGGGCCAACGGCTGGAGATGTTCTTAGGCTTATGACCTAAGCATAAGTTGGATATGTTACATGGGGATTGATGATGTATACGCAGGTCGGCTCCACTAAACACACAAGTGGAGTAACAGAAAATCAGGTTACGAAAAATGGTTTCCCTCGCTTTGTATTACAAAACAACCACCGATACAGCCAACGATAGGTGCTGAGGCCGCAGCACAAACAAGCCCAAAGAAAAACAGAGAAAAAAGAAAGAGAAACAAATGCCAACAATGACAGATCAACGAAACGAAGATGACCGGCGACCACTGCACCCTCTGGAGAAGTACCACCATGCTCCCGGCACTTCGAAGCGCCGCGTACCAAGCAACACCTTCAAGAAGGAGGCGATGATGACGCCGCTGTTACCCGTACTAGTCCTAGGGTTTCCCCCGGTACGCGGGGGTTAGTGGGGGGAGGGTGTACCTGACGCCCTTCAGGAAGGTCCCACGGCACCCACATGCGTCATTGCGTTGGGGCCGGACGAGCCACCACAGACTTTTCCCAACCCAACCCCACCCCCACCCCAGACGAACCATAGTGCACTGCCCATCACGCCGCCCACCAACACGTGCCACCACGGTCACCGAATCAACTTTGCCATCTCCCTGAGGTCACCGACACGAGACCTGGAGGATGGGAGAAGAGATAGTGGGCTCGGGGGCATCCGCAACATCAACGACATGAGGGGACAACCACCACCGCCCCCGCGGAGCCGACCGGACGCACGAACAAGGGGCCTGCCAGGCACCGAGGCCATGCCGGACCCAAAAGGGTTCAGACAGCCCCTGCCGTCACGCTGGAGCTCGCCGGCCGACGAAGCCGCCACCGCCCGCAGACCACCGCCTCCACGCCACTAACCAGGGAGCAGCGTCGCCGCGCATCGAGTCGCCGGCCCGCCCTAGCCCAGATGGAGCCCGAAAGGGCCCAGATCTAGGTCGCGCGGGAGCCGCCGGCCACCAACACCGCCACGCCGTCCCACGGCCAACGGCCTCGCCGCCGCACCAAGGATCTCGAAGCCCGCTGAAATCCCGCCACCGAGCCACACCGCAATCGGCCGAGCTGCACCGCCGCCATCGGGAGGCCCCGCGCGCCTCCCATGAGCGTGGGGGGAAGGAACGGCTCGCCGCCGCCAGCGCCGCGCGGGCAGGGCCCAGCAGACCAAGTCGGCGGCGGCGGGAGGGAGAGGGACGGGGAGGGGGCCGAAGGAGAAGGAGCGGCAGGGGCCTGCCTGTCGCCCG
>NC_041389.1:354241804-354245920 GCF_002162155.2 Triticum dicoccoides
TAATACTACCTATGTAAACGACGTTTACAGAAAATCAGGTTAGTATATCTATCGGAGAAGAGAGAAAAAACAGTAAGATGCAATCGGCAAAAAACAGTAACAAGTAAAGAGATATCATAGTGACGCCATAATGCAGAAATAATTCTCAAAACTGAAAAACGTGACCACATCCCAGTTTAGGCTTAGCGTGGTATACTAATAATACAAGTAATCCATGTACTAGTAGGAGGGTAGCAGAAACTTACCTACCAATCTACGATCATGGACTTAGGCCTGTGTGAACGAGGCCATGTCGGCGGCGAACTGTTGCACAACGCTGGCCAGAGGTCGTCCTGCTCGCGCAAGAGGGAGGAGATATTCCGCGAGGCTGTTCCTTGGCAGTAGCCTACTCCCCCGGCAAAGCTGGATACCATCATGATGTACGACGCTAAATTTGAGGGCACGATCTCTTTTTCCTCGGGGCTGCCATCGACAATTGTTCACCGCAGATCCATTGAACCGTGGTTAATTTGTTTTTAGGGGGCGCGAGGCAATCGGGTGAATTGTTGGATTAGAGTAAGTACAATAGAGCTTAGTCAGCGGGCTATAAGGAATAAACTAGTATATTTATGCTTAGTTGAAAGAAAGAGAAGAGGAGAGAGAACGTAAGCGGGCTCTTCGTGAAGAGTCAGCTCTAGCAAGTGCTCCTAGGCACTTTGTGAGAATGAAAGGTGGGCCACATAATAAAAAAGTAGTACACTTTTTTGATCTACTATTGTATATGTTACCTACAAGATGGGCTGTAGATGACATGGCACTAGCTTATAGCCAGCAGCTGGTTATACTATTAACCATGCTCTTAGGGCAGTGCGACGCTTTGACTCTTCCTTGGACTCGACGCAAGATGGGGCGGCGCAGGCACACAGATTCCTGGTTTCTTGGCGCGTGGGGCATTTTTTAGGGCAATAGTAGGGGGCATGTTGGAGCTAATAGACTTTTTACGAGAGCCCTCAAAAATTGTTTTGAGTGGCAAAGTAGGGGCCAAGATGCTCGAAGCACACCAGCAACACGCCCCAAGGCCGCTGGGAACTACTCGCTCACGGCAGGACTGCACCGCCGTGCATTGTCATCTAGAGGAGCCGCAACACCTCTTCAAGTCGCATAAAGACCCTCTTCATGTACATCTTGATTCGTCTACCATGACTGGATGGATGACCACAAACACCATCATGATGTCGCCTTGTCTTATCTAGAGGACTTCCGGCCCCAAACACCACCACTCGAACCACTGGGCGCCGGCTTCCATTCACATTTGGTAGGGCCGGACCTGGCTTTTTAGCACTAGCCGGGTCAATTGATACCAATAAGAACTGGTGCCATTTAAAAATGGAACAGGTGAATCCTTAATTAAATTAGTGATATGCATGTCTTTTTGACAATACTTTAGTGATATATGCATGTTTATTTATAGAGAATGAACCAAATGCAATAGAAATGCCCCCATAGAACGTTTTGTTATGACAGACCCGCATGTATAGCCTACTCAAGTGTCGGCCCGGGACCGCCGTGGCAGGATACGCCAGGGGCGGCAAGGAGAGAGACAAGGGAGGGAGGTCGGCATCTCTAGGGCTTTCGCCTAATGGATCCCCTGCCCAAAGTGCAACAATAACCTTAATAATTATATAATCGTAATGACCGATTTGTGTAATAAGCAACAGTACTTGAAGATTTAGATTGGTCCGATATAGTTGACATACATATTTTCACTTCTGTTTTTTGGGGCTTGAAGACACCAACATTGGCGTTGACTGACTAGTTCTTCTCAAGTAAGAGGGGAGAAGGAATGATGAATGACATTAAGACAATGACCCCTCTTTCTCACGGAATTGGTCGACATGTGATCTCTACAGCACACCACTTTATTTTAGTGCCTCAACTTGCAATACAGTGAGCAAGCCATGAAGTCTTCCTATTTTCATTTGCTTATTATACTCCCGGGACCTCATCATCATAACTAAACAAGTTATATTTTGTAAGCGTTCCACAAATTTAATGAAAACTTAGTTCGAAGGATACCACAAAAGATAGATTCTCCGTTTTATCTTAAAGGTAGAGATCGATGGCTCCATTATATTAGAACAACTTCAATGGAATGACCCAAACGGACGTCAATTTTGTCCGCTTTTTATCAATTTGGGTCGCCCGTCCGCCTGTCCGCGTCTGGTTTTTTCATTTGGGTCGACAGGTGCGCCCAACAGGAAACTGGCGCATTTTATGCGTTTCCGCGTTGACATTCAGTCGAACACCTGATGGGCGAGCTCACCTCCGCCGCCGTGCCCCACGCGCTCGGCTGCGCCGCCTCGCCCGCAGCTCGCCGCGCCCACCGCGTGAGCTCGGCTGCCTCGGTCCGCAGTTCACCCCGTCCTCCGCGCTCGTTCGCGCGCCGCGCCCACCCCGAATCCCACCCCGTCCTCTGCGCTCGTTCGCTACCCCGCGAGCTCGCCTCCGCCACCGCCCATACTCCACATTGCACACTCCGGGGCGCGCCCATGCTCCGGGGCGCGTGCTCGCGCCCATGCTTCGGGTGTCGCACACGGCCAGCCGCGGCTAGCTAGCTAGCCAGCACGCGCGCGCGACAGCAGCACCAGCATGCATGCACGGCCAGCGACGGCTTGCTAGCTAGCTAGCAAGCCCGCGGCGGGCAGCAACGCATGCTGCATAGCGCGGCCAGCGGCGAGGCGAGCCGCCGGGTGCGGTCAGACACGGGCGCCGGAGTAGCACGAGCCCACCACGGCGAAGCACCGGCGCCGGAGGAGGACGAGCGGGGTGGGTGGATGGGTGGGTGGGAGAAGAAAAAGGAGGAGAGAGACGGGATGGAACAAATGGATGTGGATGGCAAGTGGGCCAGGTGGCACATGCAGTCGGACGGAGGCGGACCGAAAGGGCACAGAGAGCGTCCGCTTTGTATCTGCTTTTGACCCAATTTTTCTCAAATATGAGACGGATATGGGTCCGACCGAACACAAAGCAGACAGCAGGCGAACGCTATGTCTGTCTGGGTCGCCCTGTTGGGCCAAGTTTTATATCCAGATGACCCAAACGGACAAAAAGTTGGAGTTGCTCTTAGATGCAGGTTCATCCGTAGTGGTCTGAATTCTGAACCAAAGGGACATGTGGTTTCCTGGGTGGATGCGTTGACATATTTAAACAATACCGATATTCTTTCCTAGTAATACTGATACTTTATCTCAAAAAAAATACTGATACCTACTGTACAAGGGCCGTCAACAGAATGACAACCTACATTAATTCAACCAATGCAAATGCAACAAATTTTTTATCAGATCATCAGGGTCGGATCCCCGGTTGCATTTTATTGAAATGAAACCATGCTCACATAGATCTCCTCTGAACAGGACCCCTCCCTCCCACACGTCGCTCCCGCGAGCGACTGAGGGGTAACCCTAGCCGCCGGCGCGCGACCCCCCTCCCCTGGTGTAACGCCCCAGATGTAACTTTCCCCATTTGTACTCCAACTCTTGCCGTTTCCGGTGTCAAGTTATATTTATTTCTCGGGTTCGGGTCCTTGTCTCCGTGTGTTGTTTTCGTTTTCATGCATCTCATACCATGTCATCACGGGCATTGCATTTGCATACATGTTCATCTCATGCATTCGATCATTTTCCCCGTTGTCCGTTTTGCATTCCGGCGCTTCGTTCTCCTCCGGTGGTCATTTCTACCTTTCTTTCTTGTGTGGGGTTTAAACATTTCCGGATTGGACCGAGACTTGCCAAGCGGCCTTGGTTTACTACCGGTAGACCACCTGTCAAGTTTCGTATCATTTGGACTTCGTTTGATACTCGAACGGTTAACCGAGGGACCGAAAAGGCCTCGTTTGTGTTGCAGCCCAACACCCCCCAAATTTGGCCCAAAACCCACCAAACTCTGCTCCATGTCCTAGAGCGTTCGATCACGATCGTGTGGGCGAAAACCGCACCTCATTTGGGCTCTCCTAGCTCCCTCTATGCCTATATATACACCCCTCCGTTTTCGGATCTCTCCCTCTCCCCGAAACCCTAAAAAAAAACATCCCCGCCAGATCCGCGCCGACGGACGTGTCCGCCCCCGGCCGGACAA
>NC_041389.1:354247691-354266329 GCF_002162155.2 Triticum dicoccoides
TGAGTTAAATTGCAGATCCGTTAGTTCATCATGCACTTTTGTCATTTTTGTCATGTTTAATTCGTGCATGATATGCCTGTGCCCCTTTGGGATGAATTGTGAAGCATTTTGTCTTCTTTCCAGAGGTGCCACCCATGCATTTTTAGGATGTGTGTGTTGTCTTGTGCAAGCTTGCGAAGAGAGGTACCTGAGATTGCAGATTTCAGGGACTTAGTGATTTTCACTAAGTCTGGGATATTTTTAGTTCATGATGCTACATGTCCAGCTTGTTTCCTAATGATCCGTGCCTCTTTTGAGGATGATCAGTAAGGGAGTTTTGATATTTATGTCATGCTCTTTCCATCCATGTCTTTGTTGGCATTTGTGGAGTGCTCTAGGTTGACTCAATCGAGCTCAACTTTTGCTTCGTTGTTAATCTGGGCAGATCGTCAACTTGTTTGCGATTTCGCCGATGCTACCGTTAGTGTTCCTTGCATGCTATGCCTTCGTTCTTGCCATGTGTAGCTAGCACTTTGTGCCTTCTTGCTGGTTATATGATTTCCTTGCCATGACTTGCACCGTAGTGAGTGCATCGAGCTCGTTTACATGCCTTCGTGAGTTAAATTTCAGCATGTCTCAGTTTTCACTAAGTCTGAAAACTGATTGTGTTCGAGCGATGTTCGTGAGCTCGGTAGGGTATTTTGTGAACCCTTTTGGCCCCAGGTCACTTTGGGTGTTTTATTAAGCTTGTTGAATAGCTCCATGCCATGTTCTTACTTGTCATGTTCAGGTTTTCTATCATGTTGTTTTTCTGCTCCGAAGAGAGCATCGTGATCTGAAATTTCAGACTAGTGTTAATTTCACTAAGTCTGAAATCTGTTTTGCATTTGCGTTTTAGCCATGCTTGTTTGAACCTCTTAATGGATGAATTTGCCTATGTCTCAGTGCTAGTGTTTTGTCAACCATCTTGTGTACATCACTGCCATGTATTTTGTTTTCATGTTTGGTGGCTGTAGCATGTTCATTTCGTTGCATTTAGATGCCTACTTGCTGCAAATCGCAGACCGGTGTCATATCTTAAAACGCTTGCCATTTCTAAACCGTAGCTCCGATTCCTTTGATCTTTATATCGTTTTCAAGCGATTTCATCCCCTCTATCCAGTGGCACACTTGGTTTTCCAAGTTGATGCCAGGTTCATGCATTTCCTGTCATATCTTGCATTTTGCATCCCGCATCGCATCCCGCATAGCATATCGTCATTTCATCATATTGCTTGGTCTTGGCCGTGGTTGATTGTATCCTTGTTGCTTGTTTGTCTTGTTGGGTAGAGCCGGGAGACGAGTTCGCTACCGAGGAGCCCGTTGAGTTTGCTTGTGAGGATCCAGTCAACTCGGACAACTGTGCAGGCAAGATGATCATACCCTCGAAATCACTACTATCTTTGCTATGCTAGTTTGCTCGCTCTTTTGCTTTGCCACTGCTACGATGCCTACCTTTTTGCTTGTCAGCCTCCCAATTGCCATGTGATCCCCTAACCCACCATTGTCCTAGCAACCGTTGATTGGCTATGTTACCGCTTTGCTCAGCCCTTCTTATAGCGTTGTTAGTTGCAGGTGGAAGATTGGAGCCGTTCCTTGTTGGAACTTTTATTTACTTGTTGGGATATCACAATATATCTTACTTAATTAACGCATCTATATACTTGGTGAAGGGTGGAAGGCTCGGCCTTATGCCTGGTGTTTTGTTCCACTCTTGCCGCCCTAGTTTCCGTCATATCGGTGTTATGTTCCCGGATTTTGCGTTCCTTACACGGTTGGGCTATTATGGGAACCCCTTGACAGTTCGTCTTAAGTAAAGCTCTTCCAGCAATGCCCAACATTGGTTTTACCATTTGCCACCTAGCCTTTTCTTTCCCTTGGGTTCTGCAGACTCAAGGGTCATCATTATTTTACCCCCCCGGGCCAGTGCTCCTCTGAGTGTTGGTCCACCTGTCAGCTACCGGTGGCTATCAGGGGCAACTCTGGGCTGGCCTACCCGTACCTAGGACAATCTGAGTGTGCCCTGAGAAAGAGATATGTGCAGCTCCTATCGGGATTTGTCGGCACATTCGGGCGGTGTTGCTGGTTTAGTTTTACCCTGTCGAAATGTCTTGTTGTACCGGGATACCGAGTCTGATCGGAATGTCTCGGGTGGAGGTCTATTCCTTCGTTGACCGTGAGAGCTTGTCATGGGCTAAGTTGGGACTCCCCTGCAGGGATTGAATTTTCGAAAGCCGTGCCCGCGGTTATGGGCAGATGGGAATTTGTTAACGTCCGGTTGTAGAAAACCCGAAGTTGACCTTGTTTAAAATACGTCAACCGCGTGTGTAACCGTGATGGTCTCTTTCCGGCGGGGCCCGGGAAGTGAACACGGTTGTTGGAGTTATGCTTGACGTAGGTAGTCCAGGATCACTTCTTGATCATACTTTTATCGATCGTGCTTCGCCTTCTCTTCTCGCTCTCTTTTGCGTATAAGTTAGCCACCATATATGCTAGTCGCCTGCTGCAGCTCCACCTATATTCGCCTTATCCATTCCCATGAGCTTAAATAGTTTTGATCGCGTGGGTGTGAGATTGCTGAGTCCCTGTGGCTCACAGATATTACAACTCCAGATGCAGGTCCAGGTGTTTCTGCTCCAGTTGACGATTACGAGCTCAAGTGGGAGTTTGATGAGGACTCTCAGCGTTACTATGTGTCTTTTCCGGATGATCAGTAGTGGTGCCTAGTTGGGGTTGTCGATTCAGGACCTTGTCGCATGTTGGGTTCTTTTCTATTTTGGCGCCGTAGTCGGGCCATGAGTGTTTGTTTGATGGATGTTATTTATGCACTCTGATGTGACGTGGCGAGTGTAAGCCAACTATGTTATCTCCCCCTTTTATTATATATTACATGGGATGTTGTAATGACTGCCTGACTTGCGACATTGCTTTCAATGCGGTTATGCCTCTAAGTCGTGCCTCGACACGTGGGAGCTATAGCCGCATCGAGGGCGTTACAAGTTGGTAATCAGAGCCATCCCCGACCTTAGGAGCCCCATTGCTTGATCGTTTTTAGCAGCCGAGTTGTGTCTAGAAAAATGTTTTGAGTCCTTAGGAATTATATATCGGAGAGCTTAGGAATTCTTTTTACTTCCCAGTCTCCTCATCGCTCTGGTAAGGCATCCTGACGTAGAGTTTGGACTCTTCTCTTCTCAAATTTCACTAAATTTTTTTTTTTAGGATCACGCGAGTATCTTGGATTTGTTCCGATGGTTTTGTGACGAGAACATTGTTCTTGGTGCCTCCTGTCTTTAGGGGTTGTGGCAGTGTCCCGGGGAGTTGAGCTCCGAGGTGTTGTCGTCACAATTTTATCGTTGCAATTCTGGTATACTTGAGATATGTTCGCCGACATCGAAAATCTCTTTTATGCAGTTCGTTGGTGAGATAACCTCGACGCCACCCAGTACTGGGGCGGGAGTTCGGGAGTATCGCCATAACTTGTATAACGGATGCTTTTCGAAGGTTGAGGTAGATGGTTTCCGAAGTTTTCCTGGTTATGTGTTGAAGGATGGATACAGCTGGATGTAGGATTTGCTAGTTTGGGTGAGATATTGTGCTTCCCCTGTATCCCCAACACCTGATTGCATAACCAGAAAGGTTCGGGAATTTCATAGGTGGGAATTCTAGTAGCTCTAGTTCTTCTTCCACGGATATTGGTTTGAGATTGGGATTTCTTACCGATTATTCGTTCTTGATCGTACCTTGTTGTATTATTTCTCTACCTTAAATTCTTCGTGGCTTCTCAATTTATGGATATGTGACCATTTCAAGAGAAATTCATTCGTTCATTCTGTTCGGATGTGAAGACTATATGTTGCAATTTTTCATTCTGTTGGATTCAGCTTCTATATTGTTGTCTATCAATGTGCTAATGGTGGTCAACCTCTTCAGGATGGCTCCTCCAACGCGCACGACTCCGAATCCTAATCCGCCTCCACCTCCGCCTCCTCCGGAAGCATGGCAAGCTGTGATGGCCGCTACTAATGCAAACACACAGTTGATCATGCAAATCCTTCAAGAGCGCAATCAAGGCAGTCAAGGGAATCAAGGCCATAATCAGCACCACTTTGCTACTCTGAACCAGTTCCTTGCTAATGGCCCAAAGACGTTCATCGGTTGTGTTGAGGCTATAGATGCTGACGATTGGCTAGTGGATCTGGGCAAGCATTTTGAATGCAGCAACGTCAGGCCTGAAGATTTTGTCAAGTTCGCTTCTTTCCAGCTCAAAGATCAGGCTGCAGAGTGGTTCCAGCAGTACAAGGATTCCAGAGGTGGACGTGTTATCACTTGGAACGATTTCCGTCAAGATTTCCGCGCTCATCACATCCCTCAAAGTGTGGTTGAGAGTAAGCGTCAGGAATTCCGCAATCTGAAGCAAGGCTCTTTGTCTGTCTATGACTACAACAAGTTGTTCCAGAAGCTCGCCCGTTTTGCCAAGCAGGATGTTCCTGATGAGAAGAGCATGATCTATCAGTTCAGGGGTGGTCTTCGTGAGGAAATTCAGCTCGCTCTTGTCCTCTTTGAGCCGTTGAGATACGATGAGTTCTACAACATGGCACTGAAGCAAGAGGCTGCTCAGATGAGGTGTGATGCTTCGAGGAAGCGTGCCAGAGATGTTACTCCGTCTTCCTCTACTCAAGTGGTCAAGCAGCAGAAGTATTGGCTTCCTCCTCCTCCGTTCCGTCAGCCGTATCAGCAGAAGAGCAAAGGTGGCAGTGGTTTCTCCCACCCACCCAACCCAGGCTTTCAGAACAAATCTTCGTCTCAAGCGCCAAGATCGAGTGCTTCGTATCACCGTCCGCTTTCGGAGGTCACGTGCAACAAGTGCCAACAGAAGGGTCACTATGCCAACAAGTGTACCAACCAGAGGCGTCTTCCTCCTCCTCCTCCTGTCAGATCGGCAAGTACAGCTGTGGTCAAGCATAACCCCAAGTCCGCTAAGGTCAACTTGATGAATGCAGCTCAGGCAGAGGACTCGTCAGATGTGATCATGGGTAACCTTCCTATTAATGATATTCCTGCAAAAGTTCTTTTTGACACTGGTGCATCGCATTGCTTCATCTCGAGACCGTTTACAAATAGGCATGAATTGGTCTCACAAGTTTTACCTAGTCCTTTAGAAGTTGTCTCTCCCGGTAAGCGCATGCAGGCTAACTCCATCGTTCCGGATGTTTCTATCACTCTGGGTGACTACAAGTTCTTGGCTTCTCCTACGGTTCTTGGCAACTCGGATATCGATCTTATTCTCGGGAAGGACTGGCTCTCTAAGCATAGAGCTCAGCTTGATTGTGCAGCCAGGCAGATTCAACTGACTCATTCGTCTGAGGATGTCATTGTCTTTGCCGCTCGGGATAATACCATCCGGTTGTTTTCTCTCAATGAGAAGGGTGAATTGGATGCTATTTCGCAGATTCCGGTTGTTTGTGAGTATCAAGACGTCTTTCCAGAAGAGCTCCCAGGAATGCCTCCGCACCGGCCAGTTGAATTCGTTATTGAACTTGAGCCTGGCACGGAACCTGTGTGCAAACGTCCTTACAAGCTCGGTCCTGAAGAGTTGAAGGAGCTGAAGAAACAACTCGATGAGCAAGAAAGATTGGGTCTCATTCGGCCTAGTACTTCTCCGTGGGGTTGTGGTGTTCTTTTTGTGAAGAAGAAGGATGGATCGAGTCGACTTTGTGTTGATTACCGTCCAGTAAACAAGAAGACCATAAAGAACAAATACCCACTTCCCAACATCAATGAGCTGTTCGAACAACTCAAGGGTGCTCAAGTATTCTCCAAGCTTGATCTCCGTATGGGTTATCATCAGATTCGTATTCGTGAGCAAGATATTCCCAAGACGGCGTTTAGAACAAGCTTTGGTTCATATGAATACACCGTCATGTCTTTTGGCCTCGCCAACGCTCCTCCGACGTTCTCTCGTATGATGAACTTCATCTTCAACCCCTACACCAATGAATTCGTTTTGGTCTATCTCGACGATATTCTGGTTTTCTCGAAGAACAAGAAAGATCATGCCAAGCACTTGCGTTTGGTTCTTGACAAGCTCAGAGAACATCAGTTCTACGCCAAGTTCTCCAAGTGTGAATTTTGGCTCGATGAGGTTCTTTATCTTGGTCATATCATCTCTGCCAAGGGCATTTCCGTGAATCCTGAGAAGGTGTCTGCAATTGTGAATTGGGAACCTCCTCAGAACGTGAAGCAACTCCGCAGTTTCCTCGGTCTCGCAAGCTATTGCAGAAGATTCGTTGAAAACTTTTCTAAGATCGCCAAGCCTCTCTCAAATCTTCTTCAGAAGCACGTCAAATACGTTTGGTCTCCGGAGTGTGATATGGCTTTCAACACTTTGAAAGAGAAATTGATCACTGCTCCAGTTCTGACTCCGCCTGATGAAACCAAACCGTACGAGGTCTTTTGTGATGCCTCTCTCCAAGGTCTCGGTGCTGTACTGATGCAAGAGAAGAAAGTTGTTGCTTATACCTCTCGCCAGTTGAAACCTAATGAGAAGAACTACCCCACTCATGATCTCAAGTTGGCGGCAGTTGTGCATGCTTTGTTGACTTGGAGACATCTTCTATTGGGAAGGAAACTGGATATTTTCACTGATCACAAGAGTCTCAAGTACATCTTCACTCAGCCTAATCTCAACCTCAGGCAGACTCGATGGGTCGAAATGATTCAAGAGTACAATCCGAGTATCGAGTATACTCCAGGCAAGGCTAATGTGATTGCTGACGCTTTGAGCAGAAAAGCATATTGCAACAGTCTGATTCTCAAGCCTTATCAACCCGAGCTTTGTGAAGCTTTCCGCAAACTTAATCTGCAAGTTGTTCCTCAAGGTTTCCTCGCCAACCTTCAAGTCTCTCCTACCTTAGAAGACCAGATTCGCCAAGCCCAACTTCTTGATGCTATGGTGAAAAAGGTGAAGTTTGGTATTGCAAAGAGTCAGTCCAAGTACAAGTGCTACCGACTTGATGACAAGGACACTCTCTTCTTCGAGGATCGAATTGTTGTGCCCAAAGGTGAACTTCGTAAGGTGATCATGAACGAGGCTCACAACTCTCTCCTCTCCATCCACCCTGGTAGTACGAAGATGTATCAGGACCTCAAGCAAGCTTATTGGTGGACTCGAATGAAGCGTGATATCGCTCAATTCGTGAATGAATGTGATGTCTGCAGAAGAGTGAAGGCAGAACACCAAAGGCCAGCTGGTCTCCTCCAACCTCTTGCCATTCCAGAATGGAAGTTTGACCATATTGAAATGGACTTCGTGACTGGGTTTCCAAAGTCCAAGCATGGCAATGATGCTATATTTGTTGTCATCGACAAGCTCACCAAAGTGGCTCACTTTCTGCCTATCAAAGAGTCGATCACTGCAGCTCAATTGGCGGAACTCTATACCTCTCGCATTGTCTCTCTGCACGGTATTCCTCAAGTGATATCTTCAGACCGTGGCAGCATCTTTACCTCCAAGTTTTGGGATTCTTTTCAGAAGGCCATGGGCACCAACATCCGCTTCAGCACAGCGTTCCATCCTCAAACGAGCGGTCAAGTCGAGCGTGTCAACCAAATCCTTGAAGATATGCTCAGGGCTTGTGTGATTTCTTTCGGCATGAAGTGGGAAGATTGTCTTCCTTATGCTGAATTCTCTTACAACAACAGCTTTCAAGCAAGTTCGGGCAAGGCCCCTTTTGAAATTCTATATGGCAGGAAGTGCCGTACCCCTCTCAACTGGTCTGAAACCGGTGAACGTCAGCTGCTGGGTAATGACTTAATCACAGAAGCAGAAGAAATGTGCAAAGTCATTCGTGATAACCTCAAAGCAGCCCAGTCCCGCCAGAAGAGCTACTATGATAGTAAGCACCGTGATCTGGTTTTCGAGATCGGAGATCATGTTTACCTCCGCGTCTCTCCCATGAAAGGTACTCGTCGCTTCGGTATCAAAGGGAAGCTTGCCCCTAGATACGTGGGACCTTTCAAGATTGTCAGCAAGAGAGGCGACCTCGCCTATCAACTCGAGCTTCCTTCAAACTTTGCAAATGTTCATGATGTGTTCCATGTCTCTCAGCTTCGAAAGTGCTTCAAGACTCCTGACCGCACCGTCAACTTCGAGGACATTGAGCTTCAAGAAGATCTCTCTTATCGTGAGCATCCAGTTGCTATTCTTGAAGAGACTGAACGCAAGACTCGCAACAAGTCAATCAAATTTCTCAAAGTTAAGTGGTCTCACCATTCCGACCGTGAAGCCACCTGGGAACGCGAGGATCACCTCCGTTCTGATTACCCGGAGTTCTTTCAGTCCTAGATCTCGGGACGAGATCTTTTCGTAGTGGTGGAGTGTTGTAACGCCCCAGATGTAACTTTCCCCATTTGTACTCCAACTCTTGCCGTTTCCGGTGTCAAGTTATATTTATTTCTCGGGTTCGGGTCCTTGTCTCCGTGTGTTGTTTTCGTTTTCATGCATCTCATACCATGTCATCACGGGCATTGCATTTGCATACATGTTCATCTCATGCATTCGATCATTTTCCCCGTTGTCCGTTTTGCATTCCGGCGCTTCGTTCTCCTCCGGTGGTCATTTCTACCTTTCTTTCTTGTGTGGGGTTTAAACATTTCCGGATTGGACCGAGACTTGCCAAGCGGCCTTGGTTTACTACCGGTAGACCGCCTGTCAAGTTTCGTATCATTTGGACTTCGTTTGATACTCGAACGGTTAACCGAGGGACCGAAAAGGCCTCGTTTGTGTTGCAGCCCAACACCCCCCAAATTTGGCCCAAAACCCACCAAACTCTGCTCCATGTCCTAGAGCGTTCGATCACGATCGTGTGGGCGAAAACCGCACCTCATTTGGGCTCTCCTAGCTCCCTCTATGCCTATATATACACCCCTCCGTTTTCGGATCTCTCCCTCTCCCCGAAACCCTAAAAAAAACATCCCCGCCAGATCCGCGCCGACGGACGTGTCCGCCCCCGGCCGGACAACGTCCGCCGCCGCCCGCCTCAGCCAGCCGGGTCGCGCCACGTGGCCGGACCACTTCGCCGCGCCGCCGAAGCCCGCGGGCCCACGCGGGGCCCTCCCCGGCCCGCGAGACGCCGCCGCCCCTTGCCCGGGTCGGTGCCCTCCTTCCCCGACCCCGGCCGCGCGCCGCCGCCGCTGTGGGTGCTCGCCGCCGCCGGCCCCGCCCACCGGAGCACCCTGCCGCCCCGTCCAGCGACTCCGGTGGCCGGAGCCACTACGCCGCCGCCCCCGCTGTCCGCCGCCGCCTCCGCCCCTCGTCGCCCCGGCGCCCGACGCCGCCGTCCCTCTTCCTCCGGCGAGCCGCGACGAGCTCCGGCGACGCCCCGTTGCTACAGTGTTCCGGCGCCGCCTCGTTTTCCGTGAGGTTCCAGATCTCAGATCCAACCCCCCCGTTGACTTTTGTCCAGAAACCCTAGTTTTTTATGCGATGTTTGACTGCTCGTATCTCCGCAACCGTAGATCCGTTTTAGGCGTATGATATATCAAAATCTTCGCTTCGACATGTACATCATTTCATTCCATTGCATCATTTGCATTTGAGGTCATCTTGGTACCCAAAATGCTGTTAGAAGGAGGCTTCGTGAGTTAAATTGCAGATCCGTTAGTTCATCATGCACTTTTGTCATTTTTGTCATGTTTAATTCGTGCATGATATGCCTGTGCCCCTTTGGGATGAGTTGTGAAGCATTTTGTCTTCTTTCCAGAGGTGCCACCCATGCATTTTTAGGATGTGTGTGTTGTCTTGTGCAAGCTTGCGAAGAGAGGTACCTGAGATTGCAGATTTCAGAGACTTAGTGATTTTCACTAAGTCTGGGATATTTTAGTTCATGATGCTACATGTCCAGCTTGTTTCCTAATGATCTGAGCCTCTTTTGAGGATGATCAGTAAGGGAGTTTTGATATTTATGTCATGCTCTTTCCATCCATGTCTTTGTTGGCATTTGTGGAGTGCTCTAGGTTGACTCAATCGAGCTCAACTTTTGCTTCGTTGTTAATCTGGGCAGATCGTCAACTTGTTTGCGATTTCGCCGATGCTACCGTTAGTGTTCCTTGCATGCTATGCCTTCGTTCTTGCCATGTGTAGCTAGCACTTTGTGCCTTCTTGCTGGTTATATGATTTCCTTGCCATGACTTGCACCGTAGTGAGTGCATCGAGCTCGTTTACATGCCTTCGTGAGTTAAATTTCAGCATGTCTCAGTTTTCACTAAGTCTGAAAACTGATTGTGTTCGAGCGATGTTCGTGAGCTCGGTAGGGTATTTTGTGAACCCTTTTGGCCCCAGGTCACTTTGGGTGTTTTATTAAGCTTGTTGAATAGCTCCATGCCATGTTCTTACTTGTCATGTTCAGGTTTTCTATCATGTTGTTTTTCTGCTCCGAAGAGAGCATCGTGATCTGAAATTTCAGACTAGTGTTAATTTCACTAAGTCTGAAATCTGTTTTGCATTTGCGTTTTAGCCATGCTTGTTTGAACCTCTTAATGGATGAATTTGCCTATGTCTCAGTGCTAGTGTTTTGTCAACCATCTTGTGTACATCACTGCCATGTATTTTGTTTTCATGTTTGGTGGCTGTAGCATGTTCATTTCGTTGCATTTAGATGCCTACTTGCTGCAAATCGCAGACCGGTGTCATATCTTAAAACGCTTGCCATTTCTAAACCGTAGCTCCGATTCCTTTGATCTTTATATCGTTTTCAAGCGATTTCATCCCCTCTATCCAGTGGCACACTTGGTTTTCCAAGTTGATGCCAGGTTCATGCATTTCCTGTCATATCTTGCATTTTGCATCCCGCATCGCATCCCGCATAGCATATCGTCATTTCATCATATTGCTTGGTCTTGGCCGTGGTTGATTGTATCCTTGTTGCTTGTTTGTCTTGTTGGGTAGAGCCGGGAGACGAGTTCGCTACCGAGGAGCCCGTTGAGTTTGCTTGTGAGGATCCAGTCAACTCGGACAACTGTGCAGGCAAGATGATCATACCCTCGAAATCACTACTATCTTTGCTATGCTAGTTTGCTCGCTCTTTTGCTTTGCCACTGCTACGATGCCTACCTTTTTGCTTGTCAGCCTCCCAATTGCCATGTGATCCCCTAACCCACCATTGTCCTAGCAACCGTTGATTGGCTATGTTACCGCTTTGCTCAGCCCTTCTTATAGCGTTGTTAGTTGCAGGTGGAAGATTGGAGCCGTTCCTTGTTGGAACTTTTATTTACTTGTTGGGATATCACAATATATCTTACTTAATTAACGCATCTATATACTTGGTGAAGGGTGGAAGGCTCGGCCTTATGCCTGGTGTTTTGTTCCACTCTTGCCGCCCTAGTTTCCGTCATATCGGTGTTATGTTCCCGGATTTTGCGTTCCTTACACGGTTGGGCTATTATGGGAACCCCTTGACAGTTCGTCTTAAGTAAAGCTCTTCCAGCAATGCCCAACATTGGTTTTACCATTTGCCACCTAGCCTTTTCTTTCCCTTGGGTTCTGCAGACTCAAGGGTCATCATTATTTTACCCCCCCGGGCCAGTGCTCCTCTGAGTGTTGGTCCACCTGTCAGCTACCGGTGGCTATCAGGGGCAACTCTGGGCTGGCCTACCCGTACCTAGGACAATCTGAGTGTGCCCTGAGAAAGAGATATGTGCAGCTCCTATCGGGATTTGTCGGCACATTCGGGCGGTGTTGCTGGTTTAGTTTTACCCTGTCGAAATGTCTTGTTGTACCGGGATACCGAGTCTGATCGGAATGTCTCGGGTGGAGGTCTATTCCTTCGTTGACCGTGAGAGCTTGTCATGGGCTAAGTTGGGACTCCCCTGCAGGGATTGAATTTTCGAAAGCCGTGCCCGCGGTTATGGGCAGATGGGAATTTGTTAACGTCCGGTTGTAGAAAACCCGAAGTTGACCTTGTTTAAAATACGTCAACCGCGTGTGTAACCGTGATGGTCTCTTTCCGGCGGGGCCCGGGAAGTGAACACGGTTGTTGGAGTTATGCTTGACGTAGGTAGTCCAGGATCACTTCTTGATCATACTTTTATCGATCGTGCTTCGCCTTCTCTTCTCGCTCTCTTTTGCGTATAAGTTAGCCACCATATATGCTAGTCGCCTGCTGCAGCTCCACCTATATTCGCCTTATCCATTCCCATGAGCTTAAATAGTTTTGATCGCGTGGGTGTGAGATTGCTGAGTCCCTGTGGCTCACAGATATTACAACTCCAGATGCAGGTCCAGGTGTTTCTGCTCCAGTTGACGATTACGAGCTCAAGTGGGAGTTTGATGAGGACTCTCAGCGTTACTATGTGTCTTTTCCGGATGATCAGTAGTGGCGCCTAGTTGGGGTTGTCGATTCAGGACCTTGTCGCATGTTGGGTTCTTTTCTATTTTGGCGCCGTAGTCGGGCCATGAGTGTTTGTTTGATGGATGTTATTTATGCACTCTGATGTGACGTGGCGAGTGTAAGCCAACTATGTTATCTCCCCCTTTTATTATATATTACATGGGATGTTGTAATGACTGCCTGACTTGCGACATTGCTTTCAATGCGGTTATGCCTCTAAGTCGTGCCTCGACACGTGGGAGCTATAGCCGCATCGAGGGCGTTACAAGTTGGTAATCAGAGCCATCCCCGACCTTAGGAGCCCCATTGCTTGATCGTTTTTAGCAGCCGAGTTGTGTCTAGAAAAATGTTTTGAGTCCTTAGGAATTATATATCGGAGAGCTTAGGAATTCTTTTTACTTCCCAGTCTCCTCATCGCTCTGGTAAGGCATCCTGACGTAGAGTTTTGACTCTTCTCTTCTAAAATTTCACTAAATTTTTTTTAGGATCACGCGAGTATCTTGGTTTTGTTCCGATGGTTTTGTGACGAGAACATTGTTCTTGGTGCCTCCTGTCTTTAGGGGTTGTGGCAGTGTCCCGGGGAGTTGAGCTCCGAGGTGTTGTCGTCACAATTTTATCGTTGCAATTCTGGTATACTTGAGATATGTTCGCCGACATCGAAAATCTCTTTTATGCAGTTCGTTGGTGAGATAACCTCGACGCCACCCAGTACTGGGGCGGGAGTTCGGGAGTATCGCCATAACTTGTATAACGGATGCTTTTCGAAGGTTGAGGTAGATGGTTTCCGAAGTTTTCCTGGTTATGTGTTGAAGGATGGATACAGCTGGATGTAGGATTTGCTAGTTTGGGTGAGATATTGTGCTTCCCCTGTATCCCCAACACCTGATTGCATAACCGGAAAGGTTCGGGAGTTTCATAGGCGGGAATTCTAGTAGCTCTAGTTCTTCTTCCACGGATATTGGTTTGAGATTGGGATTTCTTACCGATTATTCGTTCTTGATCCGTACCTTGTTGATTTATTTCTCTTCCTTAATTCTTCGTGGCTTCGCAATTTGTGGATATGTGATCATTTGAAGAGGAATGCATTCGTTCATTTTGTTCGGATGTGAAGACTATATGTTGCAATTTTCATTCCGTTGGATTCAGCTTCTATATTGTTGTCTATCAATGTGCTAATGGTGGTCAACCTCTTCAGGATGGCTCCTCCAACGCGCACGACTCCGAATCCTAATCCGCCTCCACCTCCGCCTCCTCCGGAAGCATGGCAAGCTGTGATGGCCGCTACTAATGCAAACACACAGTTGATCATGCAAATCCTCCAAGAGCGCAATCAAGGCAGTCAAGGGAATCAAGGCCATAATCAGCACCACTTTGCTACTCTGAACCAGTTCCTCGCAAATGGCCCAAAGACGTTCAGCGGTTGTGTTGAGGCTACCGATGCTGACGATTGGCTAGTGGATCTGGGCAAGCATTTTGAATGCAGCAACGTCAGGCCTGAAGATTTCGTCAAGTTCGCTTCTTTCCAGCTCAAAGATCAGGCTGCAGAGTGGTTCCAGCAGTACAAGGATTCCAGAGGTGGACGTGTTATCACTTGGGACGATTTCCGTCAAGATTTCCACGCTCATCACATCCCTCAAAGTGTGGTTGAGAGTAAGCGTCAGGAATTCCGCAATCTGAAGCAAGGCTCTTTGTCTGTCTATGACTACAACAAGTTGTTCCAGAAGCTCGCCCGTTTTGCCAAGCAGGATGTTCCTGATGAGAAGAGCATGATCTATCAGTTCAGGGGTGGTCTTCGTGAGGAAATTCAGCTCGCTCTTGTCCTCTTTGAGCCGTTGAGATACGATGAGTTCTACAACATGGCACTGAAGCAAGAGGCTGCTCAGATGAGGTGTGATGCTTCGAGGAAGCGTGCCAGAGATGTTACTCCGTCTTCCTCTACTCAAGTGGTCAAGCAGCAGAAGTATTGGCTTCCTCCTCCTCCGTTCCGTCAGCCGTATCAGCAGAAGAGCAAAGGTGGCAGTGGTTTCTCCCACCCACCCAACCCAGGCTTTCAGAACAAATCTTCGTCTCAAGCGCCAAGATCGAGTGCTTCGTATCACCGTCCGCTTTCGGAGGTCACGTGCAACAAGTGCCAACAGAAGGGTCACTATGCCAACAAGTGTACCAACCAGAGGCGTCTTCCTCCTCCTCCTCCTGTCAGATCGGCAAGTACAGCTGTGGTCAAGCATAACCCCAAGTCCGCCAAGGTCAACTTGATGAATGCAGCTCAGGCAGAGGACTCGTCAGATGTGATCATGGGTAACCTTCCTGTTAATGATATTCCTGCAAAAGTTCTTTTTGACACTGGTGCATCGCATTGCTTCATCTCGAGACCGTTTACAAATAGGCATGAATTGGTCTCACAAGTTTTACCTAGTCCTTTAGAAGTTGTCTCTCCCGGTAAGCGCATGCAAGCTAACTCCATCATTCCGGATGTTTCTATCACTCTGGGTGACTACAAGTTCTTGGCTTCTCCTACGGTTCTTGGCAACTCGGATATCGATCTTATTCTCGGGATGGACTGGCTCTCTAAGCATAGAGCTCAGCTTGATTGTGCAGCCAGGAGATTCAACTGACTCATTCGTCTGAGGATGTCATTGTCTTTGCCGCTCGGGATAATACCATCCGGTTGTTTTCTCTCAATGAGAAGGGTGAATTGGATGCTATTTCGTAGATTCCGGTTGTTTGTGAGTATCAAGACGTCTTTCCAGAAGAGCTCCCAGGAATGCCTCCGCACCGGCCAGTTGAATTCGTTATTGAACTTGAGCCTGGCACGGAACCTGTGTGCAAACGTCCTTACAAGCTCGGTCCTGAAGAGTTGAAGGAGCTGAAGAAACAACTCGATGAGCAAGAAAGATTGGGTCTCATTCGGCCTAGTACTTCTCCGTGGGGTTGTGGTGTTCTTTTTGTGAAGAAGAAGGATGGATCGAGTCGACTTTGTGTTGATTACCGTCCAGTAAACAAGAAGACCATAAAGAACAAGTACCCACTTCCCAACATCAATGAGCTGTTCGAACAACTCAAGGGTGCTCAAGTATTCTCCAAGCTTGATCTCCGTATGGGTTATCATCAGATTTGTATTCGTGAGCAAGATATTCCCAAGACGGCGTTTAGAACAAGCTTTGGTTCATATGAATACACCGTCATGTCTTTTGGCCTCGCCAACGCTCCTCCGACGTTCTCTCGTATGATGAACTTCATCTTCAACCCCTACACCAATGAATTCGTTTTGGTCTATCTCGACGATATTCTGGTTTTCTCGAAGAACAAGAAAGATCATGCCAAGCACTTGCGTTTGGTTCTTGACAAGCTCAGAGAACATCAGTTCTACGCCAAGTTCTCCAAGTGTGAATTTTGGCTCGATGGGGTTCTTTATCTTGGTCATATCATCTCTGCCAAGGGCATTTCCGTGAATCCTGAGAAGGTGTCTGCAATTGTGAATTGGGAACCTCCTCAGAACGTGAAGCAACTCCGCAGTTTCCTCGGTCTCGCAAGCTATTGCAGAAGATTCGTTGAAAACTTTTCTAAGATCGCCAAGCCTCTCTCAAATCTTCTTCAGAAGCACGTCAAATACGTTTGGTCTCCGGAGTGTGATATGGCTTTCAACACTTTGAAAGAGAAATTGATCACTGCTCCAGTTCTGACTCCGCCTGATGAAACCAAACCGTACGAGGTCTTTTGTGATGCCTCTCTCCAAGGTCTCAGTGCTGTACTGATGCAAGAGAAGAAAGTTGTTGCTTATACCTCTCGCCAGTTGAAACCTAATGAGAAGAACTACCCCACTCATGATCTCGAGTTGGCGGCAGTTGTGCATGCTTTGTTGACTTGGAGACATCTTCTATTGGGAAGGAAAGTGGATATTTTCACTGATCACAAGAGTCTCAAGTACATCTTCACTCAGCCTAATCTCAACCTCAGGCAGACTCGATGGGTCGAAATGATTCAAGAGTACAATCCGAGTATCGAGTATACTCCAGGCAAGGCTAATGTGATTGCTGACGCTTTGAGCAGAAAAGCATATTGCAACAGTCTGATTCTCAAGCCTTATCAACCCGAGCTTTGTGAAGCTTTCCGCAAACTTAATCTACAAGTTGTTCCTCAAGGTTTCCTCGCCAACCTTCAAGTCTCTCCTACCTTAGAAGACCAGATTCGCCAAGCCCAACTTCTTGATGCTATGGTGAAAAAGGTGAAGTTTGGTATTGCAAAGAGTCAGTCCAAGTACAAGTGCTACCGACTTGATGACAAGGACACTCTCTTCTTCGAGGATCGAATTGTTGTGCCCAAAGGTGAACTTCGTAAGGTGATCATGAACGAGGCTCACAACTCTCTCCTCTCCATCCACCCTGGTAGTACGAAGATGTATCAGGACCTCAAGCAAACTTATTGGTGGACTCGAATGAAGCGCGAGATCGCTCAATTCATGAACGAGTGTGATGTCTGCAGAAGAGTGAAGGCAGAACACCAAAGGCCAGCAGGTCTCCTCCAACCTCTTGCCATTCCAGAATGGAAGTTTGACCACATTGAAATGGACTTCGTGACTGGGTTTCCAAAGTCCAAGCGTGGCAATGATGCTATATTTGTTGTCATCGACAAGCTCACCAAAGTGGCTCACTTTCTGCCTATCAAAGAGTCGATCACTACAGCTCAATTGGCGGAACTCTATACCTCTCGCATTGTCTCTCTGCACGGTATTCCTCAAGTTATATCTTCAGACCGTGGCAGCATCTTTACCTCCAAGTTTTGGGATTCTTTTCAGAAGGCCATGGGCACCAACATCCGCTTCAGCACAGCGTTCCATCCTCAAACGAGCGGTCAAGTCGAGCGTGTCAACCAAATCCTTGAAGATATGCTCAGGGCTTGTGTGATTTCTTTCGGCATGAAGTGGGAAGATTGTCTTCCTTATGCTGAATTCTCTTACAACAACAGCTTTCAAGCAAGTTCGGGCAAGGCCCCTTTTGAAATTCTATATGGCAGGAAGTGCCGTACCCCTCTCAACTGGTCTGAAACCGGTGAACGTCAGCTGCTGGGTAATGACTTAATCACAGAAGCAGAAGAAATGTGCAAAGTCATTCGTGATAACCTCAAAGCAGCCCAGTCCCGCCAGAAGAGCTACTATGATAGTAAGCACCGTGATCTGGTTTTCGAGATCGGAGATCATGTTTACCTCCGCGTCTCTCCCATGAAAGGTACTCGTCGCTTCGGTATCAAAGGGAAGCTTGCCCCTAGATACGTGGGACCTTTCAAGATTGTCAGCAAGAGAGGCGACCTCGCCTATCAACTCGAGCTTCCTTCAAACTTTGCAAATGTTCATGATGTGTTCCATGTCTCTCAGCTTCGAAAGTGCTTCAAGACTCCTGACCGCACCGTCAACTTCGAGGACATTGAGCTCCAAGAAGATCTCTCTTATCGTGAGCATCCAGTTGCTATTCTTGAAGAGACTGAACGCAAGACTCGCAACAAGTCAATCAAATTCCTCAAAGTTAAGTGGTCTCACCATTCCGACCGTGAAGCCACCTAGGAACGCGAGGATCACCTCCGTTCTGAGTACCCGGAGTTCTTTCAGTCCTAGATCTCGGGACGAGATCTTTTCGTAGTGGTGGAGTGTTGTAACGCCCCAGATGTAACTTTCCCCATTTGTACTCCAACTCTTGCCGTTTCCGGTGTCAAGTTATATTTATTTCTCGGGTTCGGGTCCTTGTCTCCGTGTGTTGTTTTCATTTTCATGCATCTCATACCATGTCATCACGGGCATTGCATTTGCATACATGTTCATCTCATGCATTCGATCATTTTCTCCGTTGTCCGTTTTGCATTCCGGCGCTTCGTTCTCCTCCGGTGGTCATTTCTACCTTTCTTTCTTGTGTGGGGTTTAAACATTTCCGGATTGGACCGAGACTTGCCAAGCGGCCTTGGTTTACTACCGGTAGACCGCCTGTCAAGTTTCGTATCATTTGGACTTCGTTTGATACTCCAACGGTTAACCGAGGGACCGAAAAGGCCTCGTTTGTGTTGCAGCCCAACACCCCCCAAATTTGGCCCAAAACCCACCAAACTCTGCTCCATGTCCTAGAGCGTTCGATCACGATCGTGTGGGCGAAAACCGCACCTCATTTGGGCTCTCCTAGCTCCCTCTATGCCTATATATACACCCCTCCGTTTTCGGATCTCTCCCTCTCCCCGAAACCCTAAAAAAAA
>NC_041389.1:354269956-354277369 GCF_002162155.2 Triticum dicoccoides
ACCAGGCGTGGTTGGCTGGACGTGGGTGGTGATGGAGTCATGTACCTAGGGTAGGGTCACAGACCTGATCTAAGTACCCTGCCCAAGGACACCCTTAGAAGAGATCATCTTCCAGTCGACCTGCGAGGGACTCACTCGACTGACTTGAAGGACTCGACCACGAAGACTCACTCGACCACCAGAAGGTCAAGAGGCACTCTGCACTACAACGGTCTGTAATTAAGTAGACTTTATGGTAGTAAAGACACTTTATGTGGGGCGTTACCAGTAACGCCCCAGACTTAACGTACTTTAAACCCTTCATTACGTGGGTTGGCTGGGGTCCTGACGCACTCTATATAAGCCACCCCCCTCCACAGGTAGAAGGGTTCGGCACCCTGTAATCCATATACACATAATCCACTCGACCGCCTCCGGGCTCCGAGACGTAGGGCTTTTACTTCCTCCGAGAAGGGCCTGAACTCGTACATCTCTTGTGTTTACAACCTCTCCATAGCTAGGACGTTGCCTCTCCATACCTACCCCCACTCTACTGTCAGACTTAGATCCACGACAGTTGGCGCCCACCGTGGGGCAGGTGTTTTAGCGATTTTGTGGAGAAGTTGCGATTCTTCCGAGTACTTTTATCATGGTAGCTGCTGGAGTTTTGGTCGAGGGTCGAGAGATTCGTCTCGGTGCTCTCACCTTCGTCGCCGACGACTCCGCCTGGCTCCAGGAGGCTCCACTCGACGTCGATGCGCTCCCCGTCCGCGGTGCGACGCATTTTCACGCATGTGTCCGCGGCGTTCTGCTGCGGCAACCGTCGACCCCATATCGGTCGACTCCCCTATCGACCATCCTCCCGGTCTCCCGCCAGCGCAAGCGCTCGGGTCGGTCGAGGCTTCAGCGGTGGGTGAGGCACGCGGTGGCTCGCCAGACGGCCACCACCCAAGTTGCGGCAATCGAGCCCGACGAATCTCTCTACGGCCTGTTCGATCTGTCGATTGGCTCCGTAGAGACTGCATCCGAATGTGATAGCAGTGATCCAACGGCGGAAATCCTGATGGTCGACGGGCCTCGCAGCCCCCCTGGCTTCGCCCGTGATGGTGGGGCAGGCGACGGAGGCGATCCCGCACAAGACCACGAAGAATACCAGCCCGAGCCACTCGACTCTCTGCAAAGAGAGGAACTTCGCCGCAGGAACATGGATGCCCTGCATACTCCCATCGCAGGAGAAAACCCCGAGGCTCGCGCCTTGGAGGAGGCACGTTTGGCCAATTTGGCCGAACGCGCTCGCCTAGAGAATCTTCAGCGAGCACTCGACGAGCGCGCGCGGCAACGAGTTCCCGACGCCAATCGACGTCAACTCTTCCCGCCGACTCAGGTATATCGAACCCCAATCCAGAATTTAGCAGCTGTGACTCGTATAGCAGAGTCCATCCAGCCCTCTCAGTCGGAAGCTGGCAGAGGCTTGATGCAGATCAGGGATCTGCTCCGGGCAGCAGGAGATCAGAATTCAGCCGTGTCGCAGTCGCGCAACAGAATTCACAGTCGATCCGTCGCTGCGAATACGGTTCAGTCGGCTCACAGTCCCAGATCGCCTCCGCGGCGTGAAGGGCGCGAGAATCGGCGAGACCAATATGGAGACCGACACGACCGGGATGATAGGCGTCGAGTGCCCACTTCTCCTCCGAGGGGTGGGTCTTACGCTCCTCGGCAGCAAGATGACAGACGTCAGTTCAGTGCGGGGCGAAGAGTTCCAGTCGACCCCAGAGAACCAGGCTTCGATGCGCGATCCATTATTGTGCAAGGCTTGGTCGACCGGAACAGAGCCCATCGAGGTGGACTCGACAGAGATGTGCCCACGAGCAGTCGAGTGCATGTTTCTGGTCCGGAATGTTTCAGCAGAGCTATCAGGGCCGCAGTGATTCCTCCCAATTTCAGGTTGGCAACAGGAGTCAGCAAGTTCACCGGTGAGTCTAAGCCTGAAACTTGGCTTGAGGACTACCGAGTGGCGGTTCAGATTGGTGGTGGGAATGACGAGGTGGCCATGAAGCATTTGCCCCTCATGTTGGAAGGTTCTGCCAGAGCGTGGTTGAATCAGCTACCTCCTAGCAGCATTTACACTTGGGAAGATCTGTCCCGAGTGTTCGTCAGAACGTTTGAAGGAACTTGCAAGCGACCGGCTGGATTGACGGAGCTGCAAGTCTGCGTGCAGAAGACCAATGAGACTCTCAGGGAGTATATTCAGAGATGGATCACTTTGCACCATACTGTGGAGAATGTGTCTGATCATTAGGCAGTCTGTGCCTTCAAGGATGGTGTCAAGAACAGAGAATTGAGTTTGAAATTTGGTCGAACCAGAGACATGACCTTGAGTCGGATGATGGAAATTGCTACCAAGTACGCCAACGGCGAAGAAGAAGACCGACTCCGAAGTGGCAAGCACAAGCCGAGCCAGTCGGAGAAGGGAAACACCAGTCGGAAACAGAAGCGGAAGGCTGAACCGGCAGCTCCTGGAGAGGCTCTGGCCGTGGCTCATGGAAAGTTTAAAGGGAAACCAAAAGGATCCTGGAACCCTAAGAAGGTAAAGGATAAAGAAGGGAACGACGTGATGGATATGCCGTGTCACATCCACACGAAGAAAGAAGAAGAGGGGAATATCATTTACCCAAAGCATACCACACGCCAACGTCGACTCCTGATCCAGCAGTTTCAAGGAAAACAGTCTAAAGACAAGGAAAAGGAGTCGGACAAGGCCGAAGACAAGGAGGACAGTGAGGAAGGATATCCGCATGTCAACTCAACTCTGATGATCTTTGCAGATGTGGAAAGCAAGAGTCGATTGAAAGTCATTAACCGCAAGGTGAACATGGTTACCCCAGCAAAAGCAAATTATCTGAAATGGTCCCAAACACCCATCACATTCGACCAATGTGATCACCCGACTCATATTGCCACCCCTGGGAGGCAAGATTTGGTGGTCGATCCAGTTGTCGAAGGTACTCGACTGACAAAAGTGCTGATGGACGGTGGTAGCGGGCTGAATTTGTTGTATGCAGATACACTGAAAGGAATGGGCATTCCGATGTCCCGACTGAGCACCAGTAACATGAGCTTTCATGGAGTTATACCAGGGAAGAAAGCCGAGTCACTCGGCCAAATAGCTCTGGACGTGGTGTTTGGTGATTCGAAACATTTTCGCAAAGAGAAGTTGACGTTTAAGGTCGTAGATTTTCAGAGTGCATACCATGCCATTTTGGGAAGACCAGCTTATGCACGGTTCATGGCTCGACCATGTTACGTGTACCTCAAATTGAAGATGCCCGGCCCCAAAGGAGTGATCACTATCACCGATGATCGGAAAAAGGCAGAAGAGTGCTTTCAGAAAGGCTCAAAGATTGCTGATTCCTAGGTGACAGCGGTCGAGTTTGAAGAATACAAGCAAAATGCAGATCCGAGTGATTTGCTGCGATCCAAGAAACCCGCCACATAATCTGCATTTTAGTCGTCCGGTGAGACGAAGCCTGTTCACATTCACCCGACCGACCCCGATGCAGCCCCGACCCACATCTCCACAACACTCGACCCGAAATAGGAAGAAGCGCTCATCCAGTTCCTCCGTGAGAGCTGGGACATTTTTGCATGGAAGCCCGCTGACATGCCAGGTGTTCCCAGGGGACTGGCTGAGCATCGCCTAAGAGTCGACTCATCAGCAAAACCAGTCAAAAAGCATCTTCGACGGTCCGCCGTCCAGAAGAGAAAAGCCATTGGTGAGGAAGTGGCTCGACTGTTGGCGGCAGGATTTATCCGAGAGATATTCCACTCCGAATGGCTCGCTAATGTCGTCATGGTTCCTAAGAAGGACATATCGCTCCGAATGTGCATTGATTTCAAGCACATCAACCGGGCCTGCCCGAAAGATCATTTTCCTCTCCCTCGCATAGATCAAATTGTTGACTCGACCGCGGGATGCGAGAGATTGTCTTTTCTAGACGCCTACTCCGGGTACCACCAGATCCGTCAGTACGGACCCGACGAGGTAAAAATAGCTTTCATCACTCTATTCGGGTGCTTCTGCTATATCACCATGCCATTCGGCCTCAAGAATGCCGGAGCCACATTTATGCGAATGATTCAGAAGTGTCTACTCACTCAAATCAGTCGGAATGTGGAAGCGTATAGGGATGATATCGTCGTCAAGTCACGAAAAGGTTCCGACCTGCTCGTTGACCTCACCGAAACATTTGCCAACCTCAGAAGGTATGATATCAAGCTCAATCCATCAAAGTGCACATTCGGAGTTCCCGGTGGCAAGTTACTCGGTTTTCTCGTTTCCGAGCGAGGGATCGACGCTAATCCAGAAAAGATCGGCACTATTCTCCGAATGAAACGCCCTGTGCGAGTGCACGATGTCCAGAAGCTTACTGGATGCTTGGCCGCATTAAGTCGATTCATCTCACGACTCGGTGAAAAGGCATTGCCTCTTTACCGACTAATGAAGAAGGCAGACAAGTTCAAGTGGACTCCAGAAGCTGATGCAGCGTTTGCCGAGCTAAAAGCTCTGCTCTCCACCCAGCCGGTGCTTGCTGCTCCAATCAGCAACGAGCCTCTGTTGCTCTATATCGCAGCCACAGGACAAGTCGTCAGTACGGTGCTTACGGTCGAGCGGGAAGAAGAAGGAAAAGCTTTCAAAGTTCAGCGCCCAGTGTATTATTTGTTTGAAGTCTTGACTCCATCCAAGCAGAGATATCCTCATTATCAGAAGCTTGTGTATGGAATATACATGACCACAAAGAAGGTTGCTCATTATTTCTCTGATCATTCCATCACAGTCGTCAGCGACGCTCCACTATCAGAGATTTTGCACAACAGAGATGCAACTGGTCGAGTGGCAAAATGGGCGATTGAACTTCTTCCCCTTGATATCAAGTTTGAGGCAAAGAAAGCCATTAAGTCCCAGGCAATAGCAGATTTCCTCGCCGAGTGGATTGAACAGCAGCAGTCGACTGAAGTTCACTCGGAGCATTGGACCATGTTTTTTGATGGCTCGAAGATGTTGAATGGTTCCGGTGCTGGGGTTGTCCTGGTTTCCCCCAGAGGAGATAAGCTCAGATATGTGCTCCAGATTCACTTTGATTCCTCCAACAATGAGGCAGAGTATGAGGCCCTCTTATACGGATTGCGCATGGCCATTTCACTCGGCGTCCGTCGCCTGATGGTCTATGGCGATTCAGATTTAGTGGTCAACCAAGTGATGAAGGAGTGGGACATGAGAAGCCCAGCCATGACTGTATACTGCAGTGCAGTGAGGAAGCTGGAAAAGAAGTTCGAGGGGTTGGAGCTCCATCATATACCCCGACTGAAAAATCAAGCAGCTGATGATCTAGCAAAGATAGGTTCCAAGAGAGGAGCCATTCCGAGTGGTGTATTCTTGGAGCATATTCACACTCCATCAGTCAAAGAAGATCCTTTCACCGAAGAAGCTCCACAGCCCAAGAGTGCCACATATCCGACTGAGGTTGAAGTCCCAGCAGTGGTCGACTTGGTCATGGAGGTCTTGGTGGTCATCCCCGACTGGACAGTTCCGTATACTGCGTATATCCTAAGAAAAGAGCTTCCGGAGGATGAGGAAGAGGCTCGACAGATCGTCCGACGATCTAAAGCCTTTACCGTAATCAAAGGACAGTTATATAGAGAAAGCGCGACTGGAGTTGGTCAGAAGTGCATAACACCAGAAGAAGGTCGAATCATCCTTAATGATATCCACTCGGGGACCTGTGGTCATCATGCGTCCTCTCGGACCATCGTGGCCAAAGCGTACCGAGCCGGATTTTACTGGCCAAAGGCGAATGAGATGGCAAAGGAAATAGTGGATAAGTGCGAGGGATGTCAGTTCTACTCGAACATGTCGCATAAGCCTGCATCAGCTCTGAAGACCATTCCACTCGTCTGGCCTTTCGCAGTATGGGGGTTGGACATGGTCGGTCCTTTGAGAACAGGTCGAAGCGGCTTCATGCATGTACTGGTGGCAGTCGACAAGTTCACCAAGTGGATTGAGGCTAAACCAATCAAGAACCTTGACGCCGGTACTGTTGTTAGCTTCATCAGAGAACTGATATTTAGATATGGAGTCCCGCACAGCATCATTACGGATAATGGGTCGAACTTTGACTCGGAGGAATTCAGGGATTTCTGCAACTCTCAAGGCACACGAGTCGACTACGCTTCAGTCGCCCATCCGCAGACGAATGGACAAGCAGAGCGAGCCAATGGCCTGATTCTCAAGGGATTGAAACCCCGACTGATGCGTGATCTCAAGCATGCAGCTGGAGCGTGGGTCGACGAACTTCCCTCGGTGCTTTGGGGATTGCGGACCACACCTAATCGATCGACCGGAAGAACTCCATTCTTCTTGGTCTACGGAGCTGAAGCAGTCTTGCCGAGTGATCTTCTCCACAATGCTCCTCGAGTTGAGATCTACAATGAAGCAGAAGCTGAACAAGCGCGGCAGGACGCAGTCGACCTTTTAGAGGAAGAAAGGGAGATGGCTCTGATCCGATCGACCATCTACCAACAAGATTTGCGTCGTTTCCACTCCAGAAATGTGAGGGGTCGAACCTTCCAGGAAGGAGATTTAGTTCTCCGAGTGGATCAGAAGAAACATCACAAGCTTGCTCCTTCTTGGGAAGGACCCTTCATCGTCACCAAAGTTCTCCACAACGGGGCGTACCGTCTTTACAACGTCGAACATAATATCGACGAGCCCCGAGCTTGGAACGCGGAACTACTCCGCCCATTTTACACTTAAGTTTATCACTCGGATGAGTTGCAATAAAGTACTCCTGTAGTTCATGGATTTCAAAATAATAGTGTCATAGTTCCTCCATAATTTTTGTCACTTTTTATTTTGTCCAATAAAATTTTCCCCTCAGTGGGTGACTTAGCCGCGAATCCGTTTCGCCTAAGTTTGTAAAAATCCTTACCGAGTGGTGAGCCAGACTCCCACTCGGAGGCTTAGCCGCGAATCCGTTTTGCCTAAGTTTGTAAAAATCCTTACCGAGTGGTGAGCCAGACTCCCACTCGGAGGCTTAGCTGTGAATCCGTTTCTCCTAAGATTAAATAAAATCCTACCGAGTGGTAAGCCAGACTTCCACTCGGGGGCTTAGCTGCAGTCCAAGTACTCGCCTAAGTTATCAAAATCCTACCGAGTGAAGAGCAAACCTCTCACTCGGGGGCTTAGCTGCAGCCCAGTGCTCGCCTAAGTTATAAAAATCCTACCGAGTGGTAAGCCAGACTTCCACTCGGAGGCTTAGCTGCAGTCCAAGTACTCGCCTAAGTTATCAAAATCCTACCGAGTGAAGAGCAAACCTCTCACTCGGGGGCTTAGCTGCAGCCTAGTGCTCGCCTAAGTTATAAAAATCCTACCGAGTG
>NC_041389.1:354277433-354277897 GCF_002162155.2 Triticum dicoccoides
GTACTCGCCTAAGTTATAAAAATCCTACCGAGTGGTAAGCCAGACTTCCACTCGGAGGCTTAGCTGCAGTCCAAGTACTCGCCTAAGATTAAATAAAATCCTACCGAGTGGTAAGCCAGACTTCCACTCGGAGGCTTAGCTGCAGTCCAAGGACTCACCTAAGTTACCAAAATCCTACCGAGTGGTAAGCCAGACTTCCACTCGAAGGCTTAGCTGCAGTCCAAGGACTCGCCTAAGTTACCAAAATCTTACCGAGTGGTAAGCTAGACTTCCACTCGGAGGCTTAGCTGCAGTCCAAGTACTCGCCTAAGATTAAATAAAATCCTACCGAGTGAAGAGCAAACCTCTCACTCGGGGGCTTAGCTGCAGCCCAGTGCTCGCCTACGTTATCAAAATCCTACCGAGTGAAGAGCAAACCTCTCACTCGGGGGCTTAGCTGCAGCCCAGTGCTCGCCTAAGTTATC
>NC_041389.1:354278158-354316948 GCF_002162155.2 Triticum dicoccoides
AAAAATCCTACCGAGTGAAGAGCAAACCTCTCACTCGGAGGCTTAGCCGCAGCCCAGTGCTTGCCTAAGATATAAAAATCCTACCGAGTGAAGAGCTAACCTCTCACTCGGGGGCTTAGCTGCAGGCCAGTGCTCGCCTAAGATATAAAAATCCTACTGAGTGAAGAGCAAACCTCTCACTCAGGGGCTTAGCCGCAGCCCAGTGCTCGCCTAAGATATAAAAATCCTACCGAGTGAAGAGCAAACCTCTCACTCGGGGGCTTAGTTGCAGCCCAGTGCTCGCCTAAGATATAAAAATTCTACCGAGTGAAGAGCAAACCTCTCACTCGGGGGCTTAGCTGCAGCCCAGTGCTCACCTAAGTGGATTAAGGAATAAGTCGACTGCAGTGAGCGTCTTGCTTTGAACCTGCAAAAAACATTTCAAGCCAAAAGCAATCATATTCAAACATCAAATTCAAGTTCGGAACGATACCTAAAGGAACCGAAAGCGCTCAGGCGCTAAGCCTGTTAAGGTTTATCGGTTACAACTCCACTCGGCATACCGAGGCAAATTTAAAGCATCGAGCTCAAAAGAAGTTTTTTACCCCTCCTGTGGAGGGCTGGAAGGTGCAACAAACTCATCAAGATCAATTCCATCTGCGATCCGAGTGGCAGCAGCAATGAAAGTTTCCATAAAGGACCTGAAGTCGTGTTTCTTGGTGTTGGCCACCCGGAGGGCCGCCAGCTTGTCTTCTGGCGCATCTTTGTAGTGGACTCGGGCCAGACACAGAGCAACATCTGCACCGCACCGAGCCGAGGACTTTTTCCACTCCTGCACTCGACCAGGGACCGTGTTCAAGCGAGCCATCAGCGACTCGAGGTCGTTCTGGAGTGTCTCCCTGGGCCAGAGCGTTGAGTCAATGCGAGATGTGGCGACCTTCAGCCTTGCAAGATAGTCCACGACAGCTGCAACACGGGACTCCAGTCGGAAAACATTCATGGAAACTTCGTCGTTCACCGGAGAATTGACGGGGTCAAGGTTAGGTTCCAGCCGGCTAGTCTCTTCTTCGAAATTTTGACAAAATTCTGCAAGGGCGATCACCGAGTCAAGGCAATGGTCGAATGGAAAAATCACAGTTGAAAATGGTTGTTGAGCGTAAAGGTTTACCTTCAAGCATAAGGAACAACTTCTTGGCAAGATCACTCAGGAAGGCCTCCAGATCATTTTTCTTCCCAAGAGCAGCTTTCAGATTGGTATTTTCTTGTTCAAGCTTGGTGACTGAAGCTAACTTCTCGTCAGCAAGCTTGATCTTCTCAGCTAGTTCAAGGTCCTTTTTCTGTTGGGCCTCCTTCACCTTACCTGCAAGTTACAGCAAGATCAGATTTTGACACAAATAAAGGGAAAAAGCAGTCGTCGAGATCTCGCCAAACATACCTTTGGTCTCCTCCTTTGCCTTCGTCAGATTCTCCTGAGCCAGCTTCAAATCCAGCTCGAGCTGAATGTGCTTGTTTTCCAGCTCAGCGTAGCGAGCCGCAAGGCCACAGGATCTCTGCGAAGAATCAATCGACTAAATGTCAAAGATAATTCACTTCCGAGTGGAAAAGGAAAAATCATGCGTTTCTAAGACTACAGCCGAATACAAGCATTCGACCGTAGTCTCGGGGACTACACCCAGTGGGTGCACTCAGCGTGCCCCCACTAATCCTATTGAAGACAGAGTCGACCAGTCGACCTCAAAAAAAAAAACAAGATGTATTCTTTAAGACTGTAATCGACTGCAAGCAGTCGACCACAGTCTCGGGGACTACACCCAGTGGGTGCACTCAGCGTGCCCCCACTAATCCTATTGAAGACAGAGTCGACCAGTCGACCTTGTCGAATGACGGAAAGACTGAACTTATAAAGCCTAAGGCCGACTGCCAGCAGTCGACCTTAGCCTTGGGGACTACACCCAGTGGGTGCACTCAGCGTGCCCCCGCTAACACGGAGTTTAAATCGACACACCCACTGGGTGATTACTATAAATTCTGGAAAGGAAAGTTTTTGATAGCATATCCTAACAAGAACAAGCGGTGGTCGACTGACCTGAACATTGCTTTGAAGGGCGGAACTGGCGTCGTAAGCTGCCTGGCTCGCGTCCCGGATGGTCTTCGACTGCTCCATCATGATCCCTGCCTGGTGTATCGCCTCCTTCGCGGTGCCAGCTTGGTCCTCTGGGACGTGGTGCGTCGTGAAGAGGGAGGGCTGCAGAGCACTCGTCAGTGGATCTGCGAAGGACACAGTGTGTCGAGTGGTGTTCTCCTCCTCCGCGACTAGAGTCTCAGACACCGTCACATCCTGGGACACCCTGCCGGCAGACGCTTTCCTACTCCTTCTGTGCTTCAGCGGTTCCTCATCTTCATCATCATCAGGGAGAGTGATAACAACATTGGATGGAGCTAGAGAAAAAGAATCAGAATTAAAGATCATGAGTCAGTCGACTAGAAACGGTGTTAAGAGTATAGTACCAGGTTTTGAGGTTGCTGCGTCCTCCATCTCATGGTCGTCAGCCCGGGCTGAGGTCTCAGAAGTAGCAGCACTGCAACTCCAAAGAATCAGTCGACTAACTCCAGCGCCAACCAGAGATAAAGTTCGCACAAAACAAGAAGACTTAAGCAGCATGATTACCCTGATATGGTGGGGATGGACACCTTCATCTTCGGCAGGAGCTTGGTCGGCTTTGACGGGGCCGCCCTGGGCTGCTTCGACGCCTTTTCAGTCGGCGCCGGAGAGGTGGTCCGAGGGCGCTTGGTCGACTGTGTAACAGTCGCAACCCCCTTGCCATGTTCAGCCGCAGGGTCATGGACAAGCTTCGACCGCCTTTCCGAGCGCGGTGGTGCGACCTCCTCCTCCTCCTCTTCTTCGTCTTCATCATCATCATCGTCATCGTCATCATCATCATCATCATCCTCAGCGGCGTCCGAGTCCCACTCCTCCTCCTGGCTCTCGCCCCCGCTCGCTTCTCCCTCCTCAGTCGGAGCCTGTGCTCCATTGGGCATCGAGTACAGCTCAGTGAGGACCTGATAGACATCAAGACAAAGATCAGTCGACCGATCGGCAGAGAAAACAGAAATAAACGTGACAAGAATACAATGGGAAGTGGAGCGGACATACCTTGTTTGGATCGCTGTGGTGGTCGAGTGGAGGAATCCTTCTGGCTCCACGAGGGTTATCCTTGTTCCCAGTAACAGCGACCATCCACCTTTCCAGAGTGGCGTCGTCGACTGCTTCTGGATTGACCCGAGTCTCATCCTCAGTCCCGCGGTACAACCACATGCAATGGCTCCGGAACTGAAGAGGCTGGATACGACGCCTAAGAAAAACCTCCAGGAGATCCATACCCGTCACTCCCTCCCGAACCAACTGAACTACACGCTCCATCAACATCTTCACGTCGGCTTTCTCCTCCGGAATCACCTTCAGAGAGGAGGGCTTGTTCACTCGGCCCATGGTGAACTGAGGGAGTCCACTCGACTGCCCCGGCATCGGCTGATCCTGGCAGTAGAACCAGGTCGACTGCCAGCCTCTGATTGACTCGGGAAATGTCATGGCTGGGAAGGTGCTCTTGTTCCTCACCTGGATCCCCAGACCCCACACATTTGGACAACTCGGGTTTTTTCGTCGCCTGGGCTCGCCTTCTTCACGGTCTGAGAGCGACATGTGAATATGTGCTTGAACAAGCCCCAATGCGGTCGACAACCCAGAAAACTCTCACACATGGACACAAACGCGGCAAGATAGGCGATAGAATTCGGGGTGAAGTGGTGGAGTTGCGCTGCAAAGAAGTTCAAGAAACCACAGAAGAAAACGCTCGGCGGCAAAGAAAATCCGCGGTCGACATGGGTAGCCAGAAGCACGCACTCACCCTCTTCCGGCTGGGGCTGCCACTCTTTCCCCGGAAGCCTTGCAGCTCCATGAGGGATCAGGCCCTCGTTGGCCATGTCGAGGAGATCCGTCTCCGTGATGGTCGATTGGATCCAATCCCCCTGGACCCAGCCTTTCGGCAGGCGAGATCTAGACGAAGACCCGCCACGACTGGAGGATCTCCCCTTCGCCTTCTCCGTCGCCGACGCCTTCTTCGCGCGTTCCAGCGCCGCCGTCTTCTCCTTGACCATAGCTGCCGGCGAGACGTGCGAGGAGAAGTTGTGCGGAGGCGAGAGCGGGCGCATTGGGCGGAGACGAAGGGAGCAGAGAGAGAATGCTGAGGCACTGCCCAAAAAACCCTCGCCGGGCGCGTTTATAAGATCCCTTCCGAGTGAATGACAGGTGGGCCCGGTCGATCTAATCATATCCTGAAACAGTTGCGCAGACGTGATACGTGGCGAAAAAAGCGGCACGGAGATCGAGGCGTCTATGCCCTGTCCCATCCGAGCGCCGCGGTCCGCCCCGCTTCGCGCGCTTCCCCAAATTTCGTATCCTGCAAAATCCGCGAACGGCAGATCGGTCTGCCAGACGCGGGGTTTCCTGCGATCCGTCGCTCGGAAATCGGCGAAGTCCAAAAGATCACTCGACGAAGGAAAAGAATGGATCGAGTCGACTGAAGAAAAGTTGCTCACTATCAACAAAGAGATTTTTTGGTTCAAAACAGCACACGACCAGTATGCGAAGGCTAATCGGAAACAACCTCAACTCCTTCATCACTCCAGCCTCAATCCATTCGGGGGCTAATGATGGAGTCATGTACCTAGGGTAGGGTCACAGACCTGATCTAAGTACCCTGCCCAAGGACACCCTTAGAAGAGATCACCTTCTAGTCGACCTGCGAGGGACTCACTCGACTGACTTGAAGGACTCGACCACGAAGACTCACTCGACCACCAGAAGGTCAAGAGGCACTCTGCACTACAACGGTCTGTAATTAAGTAGACTTTATGGTAGTAAAGACACTTTATGTGGGGCGTTACCAGTAACGCCCCAGACTTAACGTACTTTAAACCCTTCATTACGTGGGTTGGCTGGGGTCCTGGCGCACTCTATATAAGCCACCCCCCTCCACAGGTAGAAGGGTTCGGCACCCTGTAATCCATATACACATAATCCACTCGACCGCCTCCAGGCTCCGAGACGTAGGGCTTTTACTTCCTCCGAGAAGGGCCTGAACTCATACATCTCTTGTGTTTACAACCTCTCCATAGCTAGGACCTTGCCTCTCCATACCTACCCCCACTCTACTGTCAGAGTTAGATCCACGACAGGTGGTACACGGCGGATGCGTGACCGAGGTGGCGGCGTCGGCTGGTTTTGGCCCGCAGGCTACGGCGGCTCTGCTCGAGGCGGGTGACAGTACCTGACGGCGGGGCGCCATGGCGTCACGGTGGAGGTGCGGGTCAGGTTGCTGGCTCCTCTAGAGGCCCTCTTCGGTGGTTGGGTGCGGCCGATTCGGGGGCCCTCGCCGGCAGACGGGTGGCTGCTTCTTCCTCGCCTGGATCTGGCCGGTGGTCGTGGTAGGGCGTCAGGGGTGACGCAAGGGAGGCTGATGGATGGATGGGTAGACCGACTACCTGTCACTAGCGCAGGGGTGCGCCGGTCCGAACGTGCTCCGCTCCCCTCCCCTCTTCCAGGCCTAGTGCCTCTTGGCTGCAGATCGGGGTTCGGGGTGGGACGGCCACCGGTGGTTCCAATGGTGCTTAGGTCATGCCGGTCAGCTCAAAGCCCGTACCTTTGATGGTCTCCGGAGTGTCTAGATGCAAGGCGGCGGCCTTGGTGGTGGAAGCTGCGGGCATAATCGCAACTAAGGTAACAATTGATCCAACGGCATAATGATACCAAGCCTTATTATGAATGGCATATTTTCTAATCTTACTAATCTTCAAGCGCATTGCATCCTTCTTGATCTTGTGATCATCGACGACATCTGCAACATGCAACTCCAATGCCATCTTCTCCTCATCAATTCTTTTCAATTTTTTCTTCAAGTAATTGTTTTCTTTTTCAACTAAATTTAACCTCTCGACCAGAGGGTCGGTTGGAATTTCCAGTTCACATACCTCCTAGACAAAAATATCTATGTCACGTTGGTCGGCATAATTGTCATAAACACTAAATGAAACAAATAGTTATAAAAGATAATATACCACATCCGAATCATAGACAGGACAAGGGCCGACGGGGACGGATACCAAAACCATCGCATTATATAATAACAAACAATAATAAAAGTAAGAAAATTATACAAGTATCTACCTAAATCATACGAGTAAGAATTTTTTCCTTTTAGAAAGAAGGTAAGAACACGAGCCTCACCACGGTGGTGCCGGCGACGAGATCGGCGCGGGTGATCGACGGCAGTGAGTGATGGAGCTATGTACCTAGGGTAGGGTCATGGACCTGTCCAAACTACCCTACCCAAGGACATCTCTAGAAGAAACCACCTGTCAGTCGACCTAGAGGTGTTCCACTCGACGAACTCGAAGACACTCGACCATGAAGCTAATCACTCGACTGCTAGGAGATCTAAAGTCACTCTGCGGGTAACGGTCTGTCATTAAGTAGCCTTAATGACCTTCATAGCACTTTATGTGGGCGTTACCAGTAACCCCCGGTCTTAATGTAATTTAAACCCTGCATAACTGAGGGCTGGAGGGGTCTGGCGAACTCTATATAAGCCACCCCCTCCTCAGTGTAAAGGGTTCGCACCCCGGTAATTCTCACGCATATAATCCAGTCGACCACCTCCGGGTACCGAGATGTAGGGCTGTTACTTCCTCCGAGAAGGACCTGAACTCGTAAAACTCTTACGTGTACAACTACTCCATAGCTAGGATCTTGCCTCTCAATTAGTACCCCCCTACACTACTGTCAGACTTAGAACCACGACAGTTGGCGCCCACCTTGGGGCAAGTGTCTTAGCGACTTATTGGAGAAGTTGCAATTTTTTCGATCTCCTTGATCATGGTTTAAGGTGGAGTTTTGGTCGAGGGCCGCGAGATCCGTCTCGGCGCGCTCACGTTCATCGCCGACGACTCTGCTTGGCTTCAGGAGGCACCGCTCGACTACGACGCGCTCCCAGTCCGCGGAGCGACGCACTTTCGCGCGTGTGTCCGCGGCGTCCTCCTGCGGCAACTGTCGACCCTGTATCGGTCGGTCGTTGTGTCATCCTCCCTCCCTGCTTCCCGCCGGCGTAAGCGCTCCGGTCGGTCGAGGCTTCAACGGTGGGTGAGGCACGCGGTGGACCACCAGTCGGCCACCCCCCAAGTCGCGGCAATCGAGCCCGACGAATCTCTCTACGGCCTGTTCGACCTGTCGACTGGCTCCGCAGAGACTGCATCCGAGTGCGACATCAGTGATCCAGCGGCGGAGATTCTGATGGTCAATGGACCACGCGGTCCTCCCGGTTTTCCCGGCGCCGAACGAGGCAACGGCGGAGGCGATCCGTCGCATGCCCATGAAGAGTACCTCCCCGAGCCCCTCAATTCGCTGCAGAGGGAAGAACTTCGCCGCCGGAACATGGATGCACTTCACACTCCTATCGTTGGAGAAACCCCTGAGGCTCGTGCCTTAGAGGACGTGCGCTTGGCCAACTTGGCTGAGCGCACTCGACTGGAGAACCTTCAGCGAGCACTCGACGAGCATGCGCGGCAATGGGTTCTGGACTCCAGTTGACGTCAGCTCTTTCCACCACCAACTCAGGTATATCGAACTCCGATTCAGAATTTAGCAGCTGCGGCCCGTATAGCAGAGTCAATCCAGCCTTCCCAGTCAGAGGCTGGCAGAGGTTTGATGCAGATCAGAGATTTGCTCCGCGCAGTAGGAGACCAAAATTCAGCTGTATCGCAGTCGCGGAACAGGATTCACAGCAGATCTGTAATCGGAAATACAGTTCACTCGGCTCACAGCCCCAGATCACCCCCGAGGCGTGAGGGACGTGGAGACCGGCATGACCAATACAAGAACCGTGAGCAGTATGATCACCGATTCGATCGCGATGATCGACGTCGAGTGCCCACCCCTCCCCCAAGGGGTGGATCGTACGTGCCTCGACAGCAGGATGATAGACGCCAGCATAGTGTTGGGCGAAGGATTCCAGTCGACCCCAGGGAACCAGGCTTTGATGCGAGGTCCATTATCGTTCAAGGTCTGGTCGACAGGACCAGAGCTCACCGAGAGGGTAACGACAGAGATGTACCCACTAGCAGCAGAGTGCACGTCTCAGGACCAGAGTGCTTCAGCAGAGTCATCAGGGCCGCGGTGATTCCTCCCAACTTCAGGTTGGCGACTGGAGTCAGCAAGTTCGCTGGTGAGTCCAAGCCCGACACTTGGCTTGAGGACTACCGAGTGGCTGTTCAGATCGGCGGCGGTAACGATGAGGTGGCCATGAAGCATTTGCCTCTTATGCTGGAGGGCTCGGCCAGAGCATGGCTGAATCAGTTAGCACCTAGCAGCATTTACACTTGGGAAGATCTTTCCTGAGTGTTTGTCAGAACGTTTGAGGGAACTTGCAAACGACCAACAGGGCTGACAGAGCTGCAAACTTGTGTGCAGAAGCCAAACGAGACTTTGAGAGATTACATCCAGAGATGGATCACATTGCATCACACGGTAGAGAATGTGTCTGATCACCAGGCAGTTTGTGCCTTCAAGGAAGGTGTTAAGTACAGAGAGCTAAACCTGAAATTCGGTCGAACCGGAGACATGTCTCTGAGTCGAATGATGTAGATAGCCACCAAGTATGCCAATGGTGAGGAAGAGGATCGGCTCCGGAGTGGCAAGCACAAGTCAGTCGCCCACGAAACCGGAGGAGGGAACTCCAGTCGGAAGCAAAAGCGGAAAGCCGAGCCCACTGCTCCTGGAGAAGCCTTGGCCGTGACTCAAGGAAAGTTCAAAGGGAAGCCCAAAGGGCCTTGGAATCCCAAGAAAGTGAAGGATAAAGAAGGAAATGACGTGATGGATTTGCCGTGCCACATCCACACGAAGAAAGATGAAGAGGGTAATTTCATTTACCCGAAGCATACCACTCGACAGTGTCGACTCTTGATACAGCAGTTCCAAGGGAAACAGTCCAAAGATAAAGAAAAGGAGTCGGACAAAGTTGAGGACAAGGGAGATAGTGATGAGGAATATCCCCAGGTCAATTCTACTTTGGTGATTTTTGCTGACGTTGAGAGCAAAAGTCGACTAAAAGTTATAAACCGAGAGGTGAATATGGTTGCTCCGGCGATACCTAATTATCTGAAGTGGTCTCAGACAGCCATCACATTCGAAAAGTCTGATCACCCGACGCACATAGCCACCCCTGGGAGGCAAGCTCTGGTGGTCGATCCAGTCATCGAAGGCACTCGGCTGACTAAAGTATTGATGGATGGCGGCAGTAGTTTGAATATATTGTACGCAGAGACACTGAAAGGGATGGGCATCCCGATGTCCAGACTCAGCACAAGCAACATGAGTTTCTATGGAGTCATTCCTGGCAAGAAGGCCGCGTCACTTGGCCAGATTGCTCTTGATGTGGTTTTTGGTGATTCCAAAAATTTCCGAAAAGAAAAGTTGACATTTGAGGTTGTGGATTTCCAGAGTGCCTATCATGCTATTTTGGGCAGGCCAGCTTATGCACGTTTTATGGCTCGACCATGTTATGTGTACCTCAAATTGAAGATGCCTGGCCCTAAAGGTGTGATTATTGTTACTGGTAATCGCAAGAAGGCGGAAGAGTGCTTTCAGAAAGGCTCAAAGATCGCCGATGCTCAGATGGTAGCAGAAGAGTGGCAGGAACACCAGAGAAATGCAGACCCGAGTGATTTGTTACGAGCTAAGAAGCCCGCTACGGAATCAGCGTTTCAGTCGTCCAGTGAGACAAAGCCAGTTCACATCCACCCGACCGACCCCAACGCTGCTACGACTAATATCTCCACAACACTCGACCCCAAATAGGAAGAAGCGCTCATCCAGTTCCTCCGTGAGAACTGGGACATCTTCGCATGGAAGCCTTCTGACATGCCAGGTGTACCCAGGGGGCTGGCTGAGCACCGTCTACGAGTCGATTCAAAGGCAAAACCTGTCAAGGAACATCTGCGACGGTCTGCCGTCCAAAAAAGGAAGGCCATTGGCGAAGAGGTGGCTCGGCTCTTAGCAGCAGAGTTTATCCGAGAGATTTACCACTCTGAGTGGCTCGCCAATGTTGTCATGGTCCCCAAGAAGGACAAGTCACTTTGCATGTGCATTGACTTTAAACATATCAATCGGGCCTGCCCGAAAGATCATTTTCCTCTCCCCCGCATCGACCAAATAGTCGACTCGACTGCGGGATGTGAGCGGTTGTCTTTCTTAGACTCCTATTCCGGGTACCACCAGATCCGTCTGTATGGACCCGATGAGATCAAAACGGCTTTCATCACCCCATTCGGGTGCTTCTGTTATGTCACCATGCCATTCGGCCTCAAGAATGCCGGAGCCACGTTCATGAGGATGATTCAGAAGTGTTTGCTCACTCAAATCAATCAGAATGTGGAAGCATACATGGATGACATTGTGGTCAAGTCACGGAAAGGTTCCGACCTACTGACTGACCTCGCTGAAACATTTGCCAACCTCAGGAGGTATGATATCAAGCTTAATCCATCAAAGTGCACATTCGGAGTTCTTGGCAGAAAATTACTCGGTTTTCTCGTTTCCGAACGAGGAATCGACGTTAATCCAGAAAAAGTGAGCACTATACTCCGAATGAAAAGACCTGTGCGTGTGCACGATGTTCAGAAGCTTACTGGTTGCATGGCCGCTTTAAGTCGATTCATCTCTCGTCTCGGTGAAAAGGCGTTGCCTCTTTACTGACTGATGAGGAAGTCAGACAAGTACGAGTGGAGTCCTGAAGCTGATGCAGCGTTTACAGAGCTAAAAGCCCTGCTTTCCACCCAGCCGGTGCTTGCTGCCCCAATCAGCAAAGAGCCTTTGCTGCTTTACATTGCAGCCACAGGACAAGTCGTCAGTACAGTACTTACGGTCGAGCGGGAAGAAGAAGGGAAAGCCTTCAAAGTTCAGCGCCCAATATATTATATTTTTGAAGTCCTGACCCCATCAAAGCAAAGATACCCTCATTATCAGAAGCTTGTATATGGGATTTATATGACCACGAAGTAAGTTGCTCACTACTTCTCTGACCATACCATTACAGTCGTCAGCGACGCCCCATTATCAGAGATTCTGCACAACAGAGATGCAACTGGTCGAGTGGCAAAATGGGCGATTGAACTCCTTCCCCTGGATATCAGATTTGAGGCAAAGAAAGCTATCGAGTCCCAAGCAATAGCAGATTTCCTTGCCGAATGGACTGAACAGCAACTACCGACTCAAGTTCACTCGGAGCACTGGACCATGTTCTTCGATGGTTCTAAGATGCTGAATGGTTCCGGTGTTGGGGTAGTGTTGGTTTCCCCTAGAGGAGATAAGCTCAGATATGTACTCCAGATTCACTTTGATTCCTCCAATAACGAAGCAGAATACGGAGCACTTTTGTATGGGTTGCGTATGGCCATTTCACTCGGCGTCCGTCGCCTCATGGTCTACGACGACTCGGATTTGGTGGTTAACCAAGTGATGAAGGAGTGGGACGTCAGAAGCCCAGCCATGACTGGTTACTGCAACGTAGTAAGAAAGCTGGAGAAGAAATTCGAGGGGTTAGAGCTTCATCATATACCTCGACTGAAAAATCAAGCAGCTGATGACCTGGCAAAGATAGGTTCCAAGAGAGAAGCCATTCCCAGTGGTGTGTTTTTGGAACATATTCACACACCGTCAGTTCAAGAGGATCCTTTCACCGAAGAAGCCCCGCAACCAAAAAGTGCCACAGATCCGACTAAAGTTGAGGTCCCAGTCGTGGTCGACCTAATCATGGAAGTTCTGGTTATCATTCCCGACTGGACAGTGCCATACATCGCGTATATCCTAAGGAAAGAGCTCCCAAAGAATGAAGAAGAGGCTCGACAGATCGTGCGTCGATCCAAAGCCTTTACTGTGATGAAGGGACAGTTGTATAGAGAAAGCGCGACTAGAGCCAGCCAGAAATGCATAATGCCGGAAGAGGGTCGGATAATTCTTAACGATATCCACTCGGGGACCTGTGGCCATCATGCGTCGTCTTGGGCTATTGTGGCTAAAGCATACCGGGCAGGTTTTTACTGGCCCAGAGCAAATGAAATGGCAAAAGAGATAGTCGACAAGTGTGAAGGATGTCAATTCTACTCCAATATGTCGCACAAGCCCGCCTCAGCCCTGAAGACCATTCCAATCATATGGCCCTTCGCCGTTTGGGGATTAGATATGGTTGGACCACTGAGGACTGGCAGGAGCGGCTTCACCCATGTCCTGGTGGCAGTCGACAAGTTTACCAAGTGGATCAAAGCCAAGCCTATCAAGAATCTTGATGCCGGCACTGCTATTAGCTTCATCAGGGAGATGATATTCAGATATGGAGTTCCACATAGCATTATCACGGATAATGGGTCAAACTTCGATTCCGACCAATTCAAAGCCTTCTGCGCGTCTCAAGGCACACGAGTCGACTACGCTTCAGTCGCCCATCCCCAGACGAACGGACAAGCAGAAAGAGCCAACGACCTTATTCTCAAAGGACTGAAACCCCGGTTGATGTGTGATCTCAAACACGCAGCAGGCGCGTGGGTCGACGAACTTCCATCAGTTCTTTGGGGATTGAGGACTACTCCAAATCGGTCGACTCGAAGAACTCCATTCTTTCTGGTCTATGGAGCTGAAGCGGTTCTACCGAGCGATCTGCTTCACAATGCGCCACGAGTCGAGCTCTACTCTGAAGTTGAAGCAGAGCAAGCCAGACAGGACGTAGTCGACCTTCTGGAAGAGGAAAGAGAGATGGCCATGATCCGATCAACCATCTATCAGCAAGACTTGCGTAGATTCCATGCTAGAAACGTGAAGAGTCGAGCCTTCCAAGAAGGAGACTTGGTCCTCCGAGTGGACCAATAGAAGCCACACAAACTCGCTCCTACTCGGGAAGGCCCCTTCATCGTCACCAAAGTTCTCCACAATGGAGCATACCGTCTTTAAAACATCGAGCGCCAGATTGATGAGCCACGAGCTTGGAATGCGGATCTGCTCCGCCCCTTTTACACTTAAGTACTCACTCGGATGAGATGTAATAAAAGTACTCCTGTAGTTTATTTATCAAAGACAAAAGTGTTATGATTTTCCCATTAATTGTTGCTGCTTTTGTTTATAAATCCCCCAGTGGGTGGCTAGCTGCAAATCCGTTTCGCCTAAGTTTGTATAAAAAATTCTGCCGAGTGACGAGCAAGCCTCTCACTCGGAGACTTAGCTGCGAATCCGTTTCGCCTAAGTGTTTGAAATCCTACCAAGTGGAGAGCAACCCTCCCACTCGGAGGCTTAGCTGCGAATCCATTTCGCCTAAGTGTTTGAAATCCTACCGAGTGGAGAACAAATCTCCCACTCGGAGGATTAGCTGCGAATCCGTTTCGCCTAAGTGTTTGAAATCCTACCGAGTGGAGAACAAATCTCCCACTCGGGGGCTTAGCTGCAGTCCAGTGCTCGCCTAAGTGTTTGAAATCCTACCGAGTGGAGAGCAAACCTCCCACTCGGGGGCTTAGCTGCAGTCCAGTACTCGCCTAAGTATGAAATTCACCCCGATCTGCAAGGACGACAAGGTGCAGGTCGACGGCTACCTTCTCCTTCGGGTTACGACACAAATACAATGAGAAGTAATAAAAATCCTACCGAGTGGAGAGAAAACCTCCCACTCGGAGGCTTAGCTGCGGTCCAGTACTTGCCTAAGTATTTGAAATCCTACCGAGTGGTGAATCCGCCTCTCACTTGGAGGCTTAGCTGCAGTCCAGTACTCGCCTAAGTATTTGAAATCCTACCGAGTGGAGAGCAAACCTCCCACTCGGGGGCTTAGCTGCAGTCCAGTACTCGCCTAAGTATTTGAAATCCTACCGAGTGGTGAGTCCGCCTCACACTCGGAGGCTTAGCTGCAGTCCAGTACTCGCCTAAGCACCGAGTGGTGAGTCTGCCTCTCACTCGGGGGCTTAGCTGCAGTCCAGTATTCGCCTAAGTATTTGAAATCCTACCGAGTGGTGAGTCTGCCTCTCACTCGGAGGCTTAGCTGCAGTCCAGCACTCGACTAAGTACAAAATTCATTTCAACCCGCAAGGACGACGAGGTGTAAGTCGACTGCTACCTTCTCCTTCAAGCTATGGCACAAATACAACATGCACTCTGCAAGGACGACGAGGTGCAGGTCAACTGCTACCTTCTCCTTCGAGCTATGACAAAAATACAACATGCGCTCTACAAGGACGACGAGGTGCAGGTCGACTGCTACCTTCTCCTTTGAGCTTCGGCACAAATACAATGTGCTCTTCATCCTGGCCTGCAAGGATGCAAGTCGACTACAATCTGTTCTCCAACCTGCAAGAATACGTCCCAAGCACAAAAATATACTCCGAGTGGAGAACCAGGCCCGCTCGAAGACAAATGCAAAAGTACTCAACGGCAAACCCAAGTTCAGATAGCATCCCATGGATCCAGAAGTGCCCAGGCATCGAGCCTGTTAAAAGTTTATCGGTTACAAAAACCACTCGGCATTCCGAGGCAAATTTAAGGCATCAAGCATAGAAGTTTTTTACTCCTCCGGTGGAGGACTGGAAGGTGCGACAAACTCGTCCAGGTCGATTCCATCAGCAATCCGAGTGGCAGCAGCAATGAAGGTCTCCATGAAGGATCGGAAGGCATGCTTCTTGGTATTGGCCACCTTGAGGGATGCCAACTTGTCCTCTCGTGCATCCTTGCAATGAACACGGACCAGAGACAGAGCGACATCAGCGCCACACGGGGCAGAAGATTTTTTCAATTCCTGCACCCGACCTGGAACTTCATTCAGTCGAGCCATTAGGGACTCGAGGTCACTCTAAAGCGTTTCTCCTGGCCAGAGTGTCGTGTCGATCCGTGACACAGCAACCTTCAGTCGAGCAAGGTAGTCGACAACAGCAGCAACACGAGACTCTAGTCGGAGCACATTCATAGCAGCTTCATCCTTCACAGGAGAGTTAATGGGGTCCAGGCTCATCTCCACTCGACTGGTTTCTTCCTCAAAGTTCTGGCAGAACTCTGTAAACATGATTCGGAGTTAGGCCAGCAGTTTTATGATGAGTCGTCAATAACGAGTCAGTCGGATAAAGGGATTACCTTCAAGAGTGAGGAATAACTTTTTGGTGAGCCCTCCCAGATAAGCTTCCAGATCATTCTTCTTCCCCACCAGCTCGCTAGCCTTGTCACTCAGAGCAATCTTGTCGTTCTTCAGACGGCTGACATCCTTGTTGGCCGCGTCAAGAGCAGCTTTCAGGTTGGCGTTCTCTTCTTCAAGTTTGCCGACTGAAGCCAGCTTCTCTTCCGCAAGCTTCGTTTTGTCCAAAGCCGCCTTCTGTGCCTCGGCAAGTTCCTGGTCCTTCTTGTTCAGAGCCACCTTCGTTTTTTCTGCAAAATGACAAGGAGGTTAGAATCAATAGTGAGTAGAAGGATGAAAACATCCTTCGCCTTCTGAAAGTTCTCCTGAACAAGTTTCAAGTCAAGGTCGAGCTGGATATGTTTCTTCTCCAATTCAGTATAATGAGCCACAAGCTTGCAAGATTTCTGCAAAGAGTCAATCGACAGATATCAAAGAGATGTTACTTCCGAGTAACTAAGAGAAAAACCGTAGCATGTCTAAGACTATAGTTGAATCAAAATATTCAACAGTAGTCTCGGGGACTACACCCAGTGGGTGCACTCAGCGTGCCCCCACTAGTTTTATCGACTTGACCCGATCAGTCGACCAAAAGGAACAAAGAGATTGTGGTTCCAAAACCATAGCTAGCTGTCGGCAGTCAGTCATGATCTCATCACAATCTACCAAAAAAAACAGGATCTTCAGACTACAGTCGACTGCCAGCTGTCCACCATAGTCTCGGGGACTACACCCAGTGGGTGCACTCAGCGTGCCCCCACCGGTTCAAAAAGTTCAAAAGTCAGTCGACGCACCCAGTGGGTGTACAGATTCAAAGATCTTCGGAAAGGAAATCTTCAGATTGCATATCCTAACAGAACAAGCGGTGATCAACTAACCTGGACATTGCTTTGAAGAGCGGAGCTGGCATCATAAGCTGCTTGGCTGGCGTCTCGGATCGCCTTCACCTATTCCATCATGACCCCTGCTTGGCATATAGCTTCCTTAGCAGCACCTGCTTGGTCCTCTGGGATGTAGTGTGTGGCGAAAAGGGAAGGCGGATCAACACTCGACGACGAAGGGCGAGCACTCGTCAGTGGCACAACAAAAGACACGGTAGCCCGAGTGACGTTGCCTCCCTCCGGAACCAGCGTCTCAGGTGCTGATACAACCTGAGCAACCTTGCCAGAATGCGCCTTCTTGTTCCTCCTCTGCCTCAGTGGCTCCTCCTCATCATCATTAGGGTGATCAATGACATGAGGTGGAGCTACAACAAGGGTTCAAAGTTAGAGATGAAGAGCCAATCGACCGAAAGAAAAACGACAGAGACCATACCAGGGTTGGAGGTAGCAGCATCTTCCATTTCTTGATCCTCGTCCCCGACTGAGGTCTCGGAGGTAGCAACACTGCAGGTTCCAGAAATCAGTCGGTTAGCCAACAAGTCGACTAAGAGTTTATTCATGCCAAACAAGAAAACACAAGATCTGCTATTACCCGGAAATAGTGGGAATCACCATCTTCATCTTCGGCAGGGCCTTCGTCGGCTTCGATGATGTCGCTCGAGGTTGTTTCGACGCTTTCTCAGTCGGCGCCACAGAGGTCGTCCGAGGGTGCTTCGTCGACTGCCCAACGGGCACAGTTGCTTTACCACGCTCGACTGCGGGGTCATGGGCGAGCTTGGATTGCCTTTCAGTTCGGGGAGGGTCAACTTCCTCCTCCTCTTCCTCCTCCTCCTCACCAGTACCATCATCTTCTTCATCCTCCTCACCATCAGATTGCCACTCCTCCTGACTTTCACCTCCACTTCCCTCCTCCTCTTCGATCCGTTCTTGCGCACCGTTGGGCATCGAGTACATCTCGGTAGTTACCTGGAAGACAACAAACAAGACAAAAGTCAGTTGACCGGACTCTAGCAAAACAGAATGAAAGAAGTAGGATCACAGTCGGAGAAACAGAATCGGACCTTGTCTGGCTCGTATGATTGGTCGAGTGGAGGGATCCTCCTGGCTCCTCGGGGGTTGTCCTTGTTCCCTGTGATGGCAGTCATCCACCTCTCCAGTGTGGCGTCCTCGACCTCCTCGGGGTGGACCCGAGTGGTGTCTTCAGTGCCAGAATACATCCACATCGGATGGTCTCTATACTGAAGCGGTTGAATGCGTCAGCGAAGGAAAACCTCCGGAAGAGCCAGTCACCCTGTCATGGATAAGTTGGACTACACACTCGACCAACACCTTAACCTGAGCCTTCTCCTCCGGGACCACCTTTAGAAAGGACGGCTTGCTCACTCGATCCATGGAGAAAGGAGGGAGTCCAGTCGACTGCCCTGGCATCGGCTGGTCTTGGCAATAGAACCAGGTCGACTGCCACCCTCGGACCGACTCAGGAAGGACCATGGCTGGAAAGGCACTTTTACCCCTCATTTGGACTCCAAGACCCCCGCACATCTGGATCACTTGAGTTCTCTCGTCACTCGGATTGGCCTTTCTCACCGTTTGGGAGCGACATGTGAAGATGTGTTTGAAAAGGCCCCAATGCGGCCGGCAACCCAAGAAATTCTCACACAAAGATACGAAGGCAGCGAGATACATGATGGAGTTGGGTGTGAAGTGGTGGAGTTGTGCCCCAAAAAAGTTCAGAAACCCCCGAAAGAAAGGGTGGGGCGGTAAAGAAAACCCGCGGTCAACGTGAGTGTCTAAGAGAACACACTCACCCTCCTGAGGCTGCGGATGCCACTCCTTCCCCGGGAGCCTCGCCGATCCATGAGGGATCAGTCCCTCATCGGCCAGGTCGTCAAGATCCTTCTGGCGGATGGTTGAGCGGATCCAGTCGCCCTGGATCCAGCCCCGCGGCAGACGGGCCCGCGACGAGGATCCGCCCTGACTGGTCGGTCTTCCCTTCGCCTTCGTCATCGCCTTCTTCGACCGCTCCAAAGCCGCCGTCTTCTCCTTCACCATTGTCGCCGGCGAAGCGTGCACGAAGCAGCGACGCTAGGGCAGAGGCGAGCGCGGTGGAGAAATCTGGAGAAGAAAGGGGGGAATGAAGGCGCACTGTTCAAAAACCCCTGTCCGGCGCTTTATATAAGGCTGCTTCCGAGTGACTGACATGTAGGCCCGGGCGATCCTGTCAAATCCCGCAACAGTCGCGCGCGCGATACGTGGCGAAAAAGGTGGCACGAAGATCGAGGCGTCCCTGCCTTATCCCGTCCGATTGCTGCGGTCTCGCCCCGTCTCGCGCGCTTCCCAAAATTCGAATCCCACAAAATCCGCGGGTTGCAGAATAACTCCTCAGGCGGAAGATCTCCTTCACTCTGCCACTCGGAGCTCTCCAAGCGAAAACTTCACTCGACAGATATAAAGAATAGATCAAGGCGACTGAGAAAGAAGTTGACACCGTCACCTAAGTTCATTGATCCAAGACAAGGCATGCTCATAGCACGAAGAATGGGTCGGAAGAATTCTCAACTCCTTCCCCACTCAAACCTCGATCCATTCGGGGGCTAATGATGGAGCTATGTACCTAGGGTAGGGTCATGGACTTGTCCAAACTACCCTACCCAAGGACATCTCTAGAAGAAACCACCTGTTAGTCGACCTAGAGGTGTTCCACTCGACGAACTCGAAGACACTCGACCATGAAGCTAATCACTCGACCGCCAGGAGATCTAAAGTCACTCTGCGGGTAACGGTCTGTCATTAAGTAGCCTTAATGACCTTCATAGCACTTTATGTGGGTGTTACCAGTAACCCCCGGTCTTAATGTACTTTAAACCCTGCATAACTAAGGGCTGTAGGGGTCTGGCGAACTCTATATAAGCCACCCCCCTCAGTGTAAAGGGTTCGCACCCCGGTAACTCTCACGCATATAATCCAGTCGACCGCCTCCGGGTACCGAGACGTAGGGCTGTTACTTCCTCCGAGAAGGGCCTGAACTCGTAAAACTCTTGCGTGTACAACTACTACATAGCTAGGATCTTGCCTCTCCATTAGTACCCCCCTACACTACTGTCAGACTTAGAACCACGACAGCGAGGACGGGGATGGGACAGGACGCACCACCAAACCTAGACAAATTTTGAGGAAAATGGAGTTTCGACAAGGAGCTTCGGGAGGAGAAAGCTTAGGTGTGGCTCGGGAATTTCATGGAACACCTCATGTGCATAGGAGGTGAACTAAAGCACCACAAACCTCTCCCACGGCCGGCCAAAAAAACAAAGCAATGACTCTATTCGCGGGCAGGGGCGGGGGTATATATAGGCTTCTCTTTAGTCCCGGTTTGTGGCTAAAACCAAGAATAAAGGACAACCTTTGGTCCCGTTTCCAGCCACCAACTGGGACTAAAGGTGCTGGGCCAGGAGCGAGGCCCATTGGTCCCAATTCGTGTCTGGAACCGGGACCAAAAGTGTCAGACGAACCGGGACCAATGGCCCCCGAGGCTCGGCCGGCGCCCTGGCCTCACGAACCGGGACTGATGCCCCCCTTTTGTCCCGGTTCGTGAGTGAACCGGGATTAATGCCCTTATCCAGGCCTCAACCAAAGGCATGTTTTCTACTAGTGGTTCCTCCTCCTGTGAACTCTATTGTTGTTCCTCTGCTGGTCACACTCGCACTCACTCCCCATTCTCTCCCTGATAAGTGTGTGGCTACAGATTGAGATTCAGTTAAGTGTGGTATATGAATGGATGGATGGATGTAGAATTTAAAACAGGGGATCGCTAGTGTTCTTGAAAAGAATTTGCCAGTCAAAGAAAACAAGAGAGTAAAAGAAACTAAAAAAAGAACTTAATATGTTTCAGTTAAGTGTCGTATGTGCAGGAAAGATTTATTCAACAAGATTACACAAAACATCGTCAGCATTGCAGTACAAAATTCCACCAAATTTCATGAGCATATTTGAACAAGACAAATACTCATTATTCAGCACATGCTACATCAGTTGTGATACACAAATTGAAGGAAATATGCCCTAGAGGCAATAATAAGGTTATTATTTATTTCCTTATTTCATGATAAATGTTTATGATTCATGCTAGAATTGTATTAACCGGAAACTTAGTACATCTGTGAATACATAGACAAAACATATTGTCCCTAGTATGCCTCTACTTGACTAGCTCGTTAATCAAAGATGGTTATGTTTCCTAACCATAGACATGTGTTCTCATTTGATGAAAGGGATCACATCATTAGGAGAATGATGTGATTGACATGACCCATCCGTTAGCTTAGCATTATGATCGTTACAATTTCATGGCTACTGCTTTCTTCATGACTTATACATGTTCCTCGGACTATGAGATTATGCAACTCCCGAATAACATAGGAACACCTTGTGTGCTATCAAACGTCACAACGTAAATGGGTTATTATAAAGATGCTCTACAGGTGTCTCCGAAGGTGTTTGTTGGGTCGGCATAGATCGAGATTAGGATTTGTCACTCCGTGTTTTGAAGAGGTATCTCTGGGCCCTCTCAGTAATACTCATCACTATAAGACTTGCAAGCAATGTGACTAATGAGTTAGTTATGGGATGAAGTATTACGGAATGAGTAAAGAGACTTGTTGGTAACGAGATTGAACTAGGTATGATGATACTGATGATCGAATCTCGGGCAAGTGACATACCGATGACAAAGGGAACAACGTATGTTGTTATGCGGTTTGACCGATAAAGATCTTCGTAAAATATGTAGGAGCCAATATGAGCATCCATGTTCTGCTATTGGTTATTGACCGGAGATGTGTCTTGGTCATGTCTACATAGTTCTCGAACCCATAGGGTCCGCACGCTTAACGTTCGATGACGATATGTATTATGAGTTATGTGTTTTTGATAACCGAAGTTTGCTCGGAGTCCTAAATGAGATCACAGACGTGACGAGGAGTCTCGAAATGGTCAAGACATGAAGATTGATATATTGGACAATGTTATTCGTGTTGGAAATATGCCCTAGAGGCAATAATAAAATGGTTTTTATTATATTTCCTTGTTCATGATAATTGTCTATTGTTCATGCTATAATTGTATTAATTGGAAACCATAATACATGTGTGAATACATAGACCACAACATGTCCCCAGTGAGCCTCTAGTTGACTAGCTCGTTGATCAATAGATGGTTATGGTTTCCTGACCATGGACATTGGATGTCATTGATAACGGGATCACATTATTAGGAGAATGATGTGATGGACAAGACCCAATCCTAAGCATAGCATAAGATTGTGTAGTTCGTTTGCTAGAGCTTTTCTAATGTCAGGTATCATTTCCTTAGACCATGAGATTGTGCAACTCCCGGATACCGTAGGAATGCTTTGGGTGTACCAAACGTCACAACGTAACTAGGTGGCTATAAAGGTGCACTACAAGTAGCTCAGAAAGTGTCTATTGAGTTGGCATGAATTGAGACTGGGATTTGTCACTCCGTATGACGGAGAGGTATCTCTGGGCCCACTCGGTAATGCATCATCATAATGAGCTCAGTGTAACTAAGGAGTTAGTCACAGGTTACGGAACGAGTAAAGAGGCTTGCCGGTAACGAGATTGAACGAGGTATGGGGATACCAAAGATTGAATCTCGAGCAAGTAACATACCGATAGACAAAGGGAATTGTATACGAGATTGATTGAATCCCCGACATCGTGGTTCATCCGATGAGATCATCATGGAACATGTGGGAGCCAATATGGGTATCCAGATCCCGCTATTGATTATTGTCCGAGAGGTGTCTCGATCATGTCTGCATGGTTCTCGAACCCGTAGGGTCTACACACTTAAGGTTCAGTGACGCTAGAGTTGTTATGGGAAATAGTGTGTGGTTACCGAAGGTTGTTCAGAATCCCGGATGAGATCCCGAACATGACGAGGAACTCTTGAATGGTCCGGAGGTGAAGATCGATATATTGGATGAAGGGTGTTGGAGTCCGAAATTGTTCCAGGGGTACCAGGTGATGACCAGTGTGTCCGAAAGGGGTTTCGGAGGCCCCGACAAGCGTTGGGGGGCCTTATGGGCCAAGGGGAGGGGGCACATCAGCCCACTAAGGGGCTGAGCGCCCCTCCCATCCCATCTCATGTAACCTGGAGAGGTTGGGGCGCCTCCCCTAGGGCAGCCACCCCTCCCGGCTTGGGGGGCAAGTTTCCTAGGGGTGGGGGCGCCCAAACCCATCTAGGGTTTGCGCTGTGGCCACCCGCCCCTCCCCTAGGGAAACCCTAGGGCGCCTCCTCCTCCCCCTCCCCCCTATATATAGTGAGGAAGAGAGAGGGCAGCCGCAGCCTCTTCCCTGGTGCAGCCCCTTCCTCCTCCAACTCTTCCTCCTCCTCCGGAGTGCTTGGCGAAGCCCTGTAGGAATACCACAAGCTCCACCACCACGCCGTCGTGCTGCCGGAGCTCTCCTTCAACTTCTCCTCTCCCCTTGCTGGATCAAGAAGGAGGAGACGTCCCCTGTCTGTACGTGTGTTGAACGCGGAGGCATCGTCCGTTCGGCACTAGATCGGATCTTCCACGATTTGAATAGTCGCGAGTACGACTCCATCAACCGCGTTCTAGTAACGCTTCCGCTTAGCGATCTTCAAGGGTATGAAGATGCACTCCCTCTCTCTCTCATTGCTAGTATCTCCTAGATTGATCTTGGTGACACGTAGGAAAATTTTGAATTATTACTATGTTCCCCAACAGTGGCATCATGAGCTAGGTCTATGCGTAGATTCTATGCACGAGTAGAACACAAGTAGTTGTGGGCGATGGTTTGTTCAATTTGCTTACCATTACTAGTCCTATCTTGGTTCGGAGGCATTGTAGGATGAAGCGGCCCAGACCGACCTTACACGTACGCTTACGTGAGACAGGTTCCACCGACTGACATGCACCTGTTGCATAAGGTGGCTAGCGGGTGACAGTCTTTCCCACTTTAGTCAGATCGGATTCGATGAAAAGGGTCCTTATGAAGGGCAAATAGCAATTGGCATATCACCGTTGTGGCTTTTGTGTAGGTAAGAAACGTTCTTGCTAGAAACCCATAGCAACCACGTAAAACATGCAACAACAATTAGAGGACGTCTAACTTGTTTTTGTAGGGTATGCTATGTGATGTGATATGGCCAAAAGAATGTGATGAATGATACATGTGATGTATGAGATTGATCATGTTCTTGTAATAGGAATTACGACTTGCATGTCGATGAGTATGACAACCGGCAGGAGCCATAGGAGTTGTCTTAATTTATTGTATGACCTGTGTGTCATTGAAAACGCCATGTAATTACTTTACTTTATTGCTAACCATTAGCCATAGTAGTAGAAGTAATAGTTGGCGAGAAAACTTCATGAAGACACGATGACGGGGTCATGATGATGGAGATCATGGTGTCATGCCAGTGACGAAGGTGATTATGCCGCGCCTCAAAGATGAAGATCAAAGGCGCAAAATGATATTGACCATATCATGTCACTTTATGATTTGCATGTGATGTTTGTCATGTTTACATCTTATTTGCTTAGAACGATGGTAGCATAAATAAGATGATCCCTCACTAAAATTTCAAGAAAGTGTTCCCCGTAATTGTGCACTAATAACCCACAAGTGTAGGGGATCGCGACAACTTTCGAGGGTAAAGTATTCAACCCAAATTTATTGGTTCGACACAAGGGGAGCCAAAGAATATTCTTGAGTATTAGCAGTTGAGTTGTCAATTCAACCACACCTGGATAACTTAGTATCTGCAGCAAAGTATTTAGAAGCAAAGTAATATGATAATAAAGGTAACAGTGGCAAAAGTAATATTTTCGGGTTTTGTAGTAATTTTAACAATAGCAACGGGAAAGTAAATAAGCGGAGCACAAGATGTGAAAAGCTCATAGGCGATGGATCAGTGATGGATAATTATGTCGGATGCGATTCCTCATGTAATAGCTATAACATAGGGTGACACAGAACTAGCTCCAAATCACCAATGTAATGTAGGCATGTATTCTGTAAACAGTCATACGTGCTTATGGAAAAGAACTTGCATGACATCTTTTGTCCTACCCTCCCGTGGCAGCGGGGTCCTAGCGGAAACTAAGGGATATTAAGGCCTCCTTTTAATAGAGAATCGGAACAAAGCATTAGCACATAGTGAATACATGAACTCCTCAAACTACGGTCATCACCGAGAAGTATCCCGATTATTGTCACTTCGGGGTTGTCGGATCATAACACATAATAGGTGACTATAGACTTGCAAGATAGGATCAAGAACACACATATATTGATGAAAACATAATAGGTTCAGATCTGAAATCATGGCACTCGGGCCCTAGTGACAAGCATTAAGCATAGCAAAGTCATAGCAACATCAATCTCAGAACATAGTGGATACTAGGGATCAAATCCTAACAAAACTAACTTGATTACATGGTAAATCTCATCCAACCCATCATTGTCCAGCAAGCCTATGATGGAATTACTCATGCACGGCGGTGAGCATTATGAAATTGGTGATGGAGGATGGTTGATGATGACGACGGCGACGAATCCCCCTCTCCGGAGCCCCGAACGGACTCCAGATCAGCCCTCTCGAGAGAGATTAGGGCTTGGCGGCGGCTCCGTATCATAAAGCGCGATGCAACTTTCTCTATGATTTTTTTCTCCGCGAGACGGAATATATGGAGTTGGAGTTGAGGTCGGTGGAGCCTCAGGGGGCCCACGAGATAGGGGCGCGCCCAAGGGGGGTGGGCGCGCCCCCACCCTCGTGGACAGGGTGTAGGCTCCCTGGTCTTGATTCTTTCTCCAGTATTTTTTATATTTTCCAAAAAGTGCCTCCGAGGATTTTCAGGACATTCCGAGCACTTCTATTTTCTACACATAAAACAACATCATGGCAGTTCTGCTAAAAACAACGTCAGTCCGGGTTAGTTCATTCAAATCATGCAAGTTAGTGTCCAAAACAAGGGCAAAAGTGTTTGGGAAAGTAGATACGTTGGATACGTATCAACTCCCCCAAGCTTAAACCTTTGCTTGTCCTCAAGCAATTCAGTTGATACACTGAAAGTGATAAAGAAAAACTTTTACAAACTCTGTTTGCTCTTGTTGTTGTAAACATGCAAAGCCAGCATTCATGTTTCAGCAAATATTATGAACTAACCATACTTACAATAACACTTAGGTCTCACAGTTACTCATATCAATAGCATAATCAGCTAGCGGGCCATAATAATAAAACTCGGATGACAACACTTTCTCAAAACAATCATAACACGATATAAGAAAATGGTATCTCGCTAGCCCTTTCCGAGACTGCAAAACATAAATGCAGAGCACCTTTAAAGATCAAGGACTGACTAAACATTGTAATTCATGGTAAAAGAGATCCAGCCAAGTCATACCCAATATAAACTAATAATGATGAATGCAAATGACAGTGTGCTCTCCAGCGGGTGCTTTTTAATAAGAAGGTGATGACTCAACATAAAAGTAAATAGATAGGCCCTTCGCAGAGGGAAGCAGGGATTTGTAGAGGTACCAGAGCTCGATTTTAAAATAGAGATTGAATAACATTTTGAGCGGCATACTTTCACTGTCAACGCAACAACTATGAGATGGCCGTATCTACCATACTACATGCATTATAGGCAATTCCCAAACAGAATGGTAACGGTTTATACTCCCCCAACCCCCAACAAACATCAATCCATGGCTTGCTCGAAACAACGAGTGCCTCCAACTAACAACAACCCTGGGGGAGTTTTGTTTAATTATACTGATTTGCTTTGATCTTTTTGGATCATGGGACTGGGCATCCCGGTTACCGGCCCTTTCTCGTGAATGAGGAGCGGAGTCCACTCCTCTTGAGAATAACCCACCTAGCATGGAAGATATAGGCAGCCCTAGCTGAAACATGAGCTACTCGAGCATACAAAACAGAATTTCATTTGAAGGTTTGGAGTTTGGCACATACTAATTTACTTGGAAAGGCAGGTAGATACCGCATATAGGAAGGTATGGTGGACTCATATGGAACAACTTTGGGGTTTAGGGAGTTTGGATGCACAAGCAGTATTCCCGCTTAGTACAGGTGAAGGCTAGCAAAAGACTGGGAAGCGACCAACTGAGAGAGCGACAACAGTCATAAACATGCATTAAAATTAATTCACACCGAGTACAAGCATGAGTAGGATATAATCTACCATGAACATAAATATCATGAAGGCTATGTTGATTTGTTTCAACTACATGTGTGAACATGTGCCAAGTCGAGTCACTCAATTCATTCAAAGGAGGATACCATCCCATCACACCACATCATAATCATTCTAATATCATGTTGGCACGCAAGGTAAACCATTATAACTCATAGCTAATCAAGCATGGCACAAGAATCTATAATCTCTAAATGTCATTGCAAATATGTTTACTTCATAATAAGCTGAATCAGAAACGATGAACTCATCATATTTACAAAAACAAGAGAGGTCGAGTTCATACCAGCTTTTCTCATCTCAATCAGTCCATCATATATCGTCATTATTGCCCTTCACTTGCACGACCGAACGATGTGTATAATAATAATAGTGCATGTGCATTAGACTAAGCTGGAATCTGCAGCATTCAACTCAAGAGAGAGAAGACAAGGTAATATGGGCTCTAAGTTAAATAATCAATCATGCATATGAGAGCCACTAAACATTTAAGTATGGTCTTCTACTCTCGACCCCCAAAGGAAAGAAAAATAAAACTATTTACACGGGAAAGCTCCCAACAAGTAAGAAGAAGAACGAGAAATCTTTTTGGGTTTTCATTTTAATTCGACTACAAGCATGGAAATTAAACTAACTAATTTTTTTGTTTTTCTTAAGGTTTATCAAACACACAAGAAGAAAACTAGAAAAAGAAATTTAAACTAGCATGGATAATACAATGAAAGAGTATGAGCACCGACGACTAGAATAGTGTGTGAACATAAATGTAAATTCGGTGAGAGATACATATACTCCCCCAAGCTTAGGCTTTTGGCCTAAGTTGGTCTAATACCAAGGACCGCTGCTACTCTCCCCGGTGTACTGAGTGGTGTAATCAGGATACCACTAGCTGGCCATCTCTGGGTCCCACTGGTAAGATGATGCACGATAAGGGTCCAATGCAGGTTCCGGCTGAGGCTCAGGTTCTGGAGTGGATGCTTGGCCTCGATGAGCGTACACCGCTTCCGGTGTGACAAGAAAATTATCTGCAGTCAAATCAAACAACAGAGGTGCAGGAAAAATAATAGTCTCATTGTGTTTCTTATTAAATCTCAGGTTATACAAGAGCATCTTTTCTTTGTTGTAAACAATGAACTCATGTGCTACCATGCTCTTGTAATCTAAAATGTAAGGAGGCAATTTTGTCACCTCTTTCTCATGGTGCCTAATAGGTATCTCAAAATGTCTAGCAAGACGTGAAGCATAGATACCTCCAAAGATGGGGCCTTTTGTACGATTCAGGCTTAGCCGTTTAGCAATAATGGCACCCATACTAAAACTATTATCACCAAACAAGGCATGGTGAAGAATGATAATATCAGGAAGATTGAAGTTGCCACTATTTCCACGACCAATCAAGCATCTACTAGCAAATATGGCAAAGTAGCGTAAAACAGGAAAGTGTATGCTAGAGATTTTCGCATCGGAACCCTTCTTTGGCTCCTCTACCGTGATAGTGTTAACAAAGCCATCCACATCTTTACGATGGGGTTCCTCTAATTTTCCCTCAAAGGGTATCCTACATACCGCGCAAAAATTACGTAAAGACATTTCTCTGAATTCATCATATAAATGAAATGATACTGAAGGCGGTGACTTCTTAGGATAATAATAAAAGTTTTGCACGAAAGTATTGGTGAGTAAGAGATATTGATCGATCCGGTCCTGGAGGAAATCGGTGAGGTCTGCATTCTCGATCAAATAATAAAAATCTTCATGAATTCCAGCTTCTTTCAAGAAATCATCGCATGGCCATTTACACGGCCGTACCTCCGCTATGCAAGGAAGATTATACTTGGCTTTTTCCTTCTCTTTAGCTTGTTTTTCCTGGGAGCCTTGGCTAGAAGAGCCCCTCAAAAGTCTCCTTAACATTTTCTTTACTACCTGTGTCGGGTTATCAAGACAATGTGGTTCTTTTTCTTTCATTGATTTCTTTGCCTCTTGCATATCTTCAGGACTGAGAAATAAAATGCCTCTCTTCTTCGGAGTGGGTTTAGGAATAGGCTCAGGAGTTGGCTTAATTGGTTCAGGAATTGCCTCAGGAATTGGCTCAGGAAGAGTCCAATTATTTTCATTAGTCAACATATTATTCAATAGTAATTCAGTTTCGTCGACTGTTCTTTCCCTAAAAACACAACCAACACAAGTATCCAAGTAGTCCTTGGAAGCATCGGTTAGTCCATTATAAAAGATATCAAGTATTTCATTTTTTCTTAAGGATGATCAGGAAAAGCATTAAGTAATCGGAGAAGCCTCCCCCAAGCTTGTGGGAGACTCTCTTCCTTGATTTGCACAAAATTATATATTTCCCGCAAGGCAGCTTGTTTCTTATGGGCAGGGAAATATTTAGCAGAGAAGTAATAAATCACATCCTGGGGACTACACACACAACCAGGAGCAAGAGAGTTGAACCAAGTCTTAGCATCACCCTTTTATGAGAACGGAAATATCTTAAGGATATAGTAACATCGAGATTTATCATCATTAGTAAACAGGGTGGCTATATCATTCAACTTGGTAAGATGTGCCACAACAGTTTCAGATTCAAGGCCATAAAAAGGATCAGATTCAACCAAAGTAATTATTTCAGGATCAACAGAGAATTCATAATCCTTATCAGTAAAACAGATAGGTGAATAGCAAAAGCAGGGTCAGGTTTCATTCTAGCATTAAGAGACTGCTGCTTCCATTTAGCTAATAACTTTTTAAGATCATATCTATCTTTACAAGCAAAGATAGCTCTAGCAGCTTCCTCATTCATAACATAACCGTCAGGAACAACAGGTAATTCATAATCAGGGGGGGGGAACTTTCATCATCACTATCATCAATAATAGCATCTTCAATAATTTCATTCACTCTAACCTAGCAAGTTGTTCATCAAGAAATTCACCAAATGGAAAAGTGGTATCACACACAGAAGTAGTTTCATCATAAGTATCATGCATAGCAGAAGTGGCATCATCAATAACATGCGACATATCAGAATTCATAGCAGTAACAGGTTTAGGTGTCGCAAGCTTACTAATAACAGAAGGAGAATCTAGTGGAGAGCTAGATGGCAGTTCCTTACCTCCCCTCGTAGTTGAGGGCAAAATCTTGGTTCTTTCGTCTTTCAAGTTCCTCATAGTGATCAACAGATATAAATCCCAAGCAACCCGGCAACAGCGCCAGAAATTAGTCTTGATAACTAACAAGTGTAGAGGATCGCGATAGCTTTCGAGGGTAAAGTATTCAACCCAAATTTATTGATTCGACACAAGGGGATCCAAAGAATATTCTTGAGTATTAGCAGTTGAGTTGTCAATTACACCACACCTGGATAACTTAGTATCTGCAGCAAAGTATTTAGTAGCAAAGTAATATGATAATAAAGGTAACAGTGGCAAAAGTAATATTTTTGGGTTTTGTAGTAATTGTAACAATAGCAACGGAAAAGTAAATAAGAGAAGCACAAGATGTGAAAAGCTCGTAGGCAATGAATCAGTGATGGATAATTATGTCGGATGTGATTCCTCATGTAATAGCTATAACATAGGGTGACACAGAACTAGCTCCAATTCATCAATGTAATGTAGGCATGTATTCCGTAAATAGTCATACGTGCTTATGGAAAAGAACTTCCATGACATCTTTTGTCCTACGCTCCCGTGGCAGCGGGGTCCTAGCGGAAACTAAGGGATATTAAGGCCTCCTTTTAATAGAGAGCCGAAACAAAATATTAGCACATAGTGAATACATGAACTCCTCAAACTACGGTCATCACCGAGAAGTATCCTGATTATGGTCACTTCGGGGTTGTCGGATCATAACACATAATAGGTGACTATAGACTTGCAAGATAGGATCAAGAACACACATATATTCATGAAAACATAATAGGTTCAGATCTGGAATCATGGCACTCGGGCCCTAGTGACAAGCATTAAGCATAGCAAAGTCATAGCAACATCAATCTGAGAACATAGTGGATACTAGGGATCAAACCCTAACAAAACTAACTTGATTACATGGTAAATCTCATCCAACCCATCACCGTCTAGCAAGCCTACGAGGGAATTACTCACGCACGGCGTTGAGCAGCATGAAATTGGTGATGGAGGATGGTTGATGATGACGACAGCGATGAATCTCCCTCTCCGGAGCCCCGAACGGACTCCAGATCAGCCCTCCCGGGAGAGATTAGGGCTTGGCGGCGGCTCCACATCGTAAAATGCGATGAAACTTTCTCTCTGATTTTTTTCTCCGCGAGACAGAATATATGGAGTTGGAGTTGAGGTTGGCGGAGCCTCAGGGGGCCCACGAGACAGGGGGGCGCGCCCGGGGGGTGGGCGCACCCCCCACCCTCGTGGACAGGGTGTGGGCCCCCTGGTCTTGATTCTTTCTCTAGTACTTTTTATATTTTCCAAAAAGTGCCTCCGAGGATTTTCAGGACATTCCGAGCACTTTTGTTTTCTACACATAAAACAACATCATGGCAGTTCTGGTGAAAACAGCGTCAGCCCGGGTTAGTTTCATTCAAATCATGCAAGTTAGAGTCCAAAACAAGGGCAAAAGTGTTTAGAAAAGTAGATACGTTGGAGATGTATCATGCACCATTGCGAAAGATCGTTGTTTCGAAGCACCACGTGATGATCGGGTGTGATAGATTCTAATGTTCGCATACAACGGGTGTAAGCCAGATTTACACACGCGAAACACTTAGGCTGACTTGACGAGCCTAGCATGTACAAACCTGACCTCGGAACACAAGAGACCGAAAGGTCGAACATTAGTCGTATAGTAGATACGGTCAACATGAAGATGTTCACCGATGATGACTGGTCCGTCTCACGTGATGATCGGACATGGCCTAGGTGTCTCGGATCATGTATCACTTAGATGACTAGAGGGATGTCTATCTAAGTGGGAGTTCATTAAATAATTTGATTAGATGAACTTTATTATCATGAACATAGTCAAAAGGTCTTTGCAGATTATGTCATTGCGCTTTAGTTCTACTGTTTTAGATATGTTCCTAGAGAAAATTTAGTTGAAAGTTGATAGTAGCAATTATGCGGACTGGGTCCGTAAACTGAGGATTGTCCTCATTGCTGCGCAGAAGGCTTATGTCCTTAATGCACCGCTCGGTGTGCTGAACCTCGAACATCGACTGTGGATGTTATGAACATCTGACATACACATTTTGATGACTACGTGATAGTTCAATAATGTTAAACGGTTTAGAATTTAGGCGCCGAAGACGATTTTTGTAACGTCGCGGAACATATGAGATGTTCCAAGGGCTGAAATTGGGATTTCAGGCTCGTGCCCACGTCAAGAGGTATGAGACCTCCGACATGTTTCTTAGCCTACAAACTAAGGAAGAAAAGCTCAATCATTGAGCATGTGCTCAGATTGTATGAGTACTACAATCACTTGAATCGAGTGGGAGTTAATCTTCCAGATGAGATAGTGATGTTTCTTCAAAGTTATTGCCACCAAGCTACTAGAGCTTCGTGATGAACTATAACATATTAGGGATAAATATGATGATCCTTGAGCTATTCGCGATGTTTGACACTGCGAAAGTAGAAATCAAGAAGGAGCATCAATTGTTGATGGTTAGTGAAACCACTAGTTTCAAGAAGGTCAAGGACAAGAAGGGATACTTCATGAAATGACAAAACAGTTGCTGCTCTAGTGAAGAAACCCAAGGTTGAACCCAAACTCGAGACTAAGTGCTTCTGTAATAAGGGGAATGGTCACTGAAGCAGAACTACCCTAGATACTTGGTAGATGAGAAGGCTGGCAAGGTCGACAGAAGTATATTGGATATACCTCATATTAATGTGTATTTTACTAGTACTCCTAGTAGCACCAGGGTAATAAATACCGGTTCAGTTGCTAAGTGTTAGTAACTCGAAATAAAAGGCTACGAAATAAACGCAGACTAGCTAAAGGCGAGGTGACGATATGTGTTGGAAGTATTTCCAAGGTTGATGTTATCAAGCATCGCACGCTCCCTCTACCATCGGGATTGGTGTTAAACCTAAATAATTGTTATTTGGTGTTTGCGTTGAGCATAGGCATGATTGGATTATGTTTATCACAATACGGTTATTCATTTAAGGAGAATAATGGTTACTCTGTTTATTTGAATAATACCTTCAATGGTCTTGCACCTAAAATGAATGGTTTATTGAGTCTCGATCGTAGTGATACACATGTTAATGCCAAAAGATATAAGATAGTAATGATAGTACCACCTACTTGTGGCACTGCCATTTGAGTCATATTGGTATAAAACGCATGAAGAAGCTCCATGTTGATGGATCTTTGGACTCACTCGTTTTTGAAAAGTTTGAGACATGCGAACCATGTCTATTGGTATGTACGCATGAAGGAACTCCATGCAGATGGATCGTTTGGACTCACTTGATTTTGAATCACTTGAGACATGCAAATCATACCACATGGGCAAGATGACTTAAAATCCTCATTTTCAGTAAGATGGAACAAGAAAGCAACTTGTTGGAAGTAATACATTTTGATGTGTGCAGTCCAATGAGTGCTGAGGCACGCAGTGGATATCGTTATGTTCTTACTTCACAGATGATTTGAGTAGATGCTAAGTATATTTACTTGATGAAACACATGTCTGAATTATTGAAAGGTTCAAGTAATTTCAGAGTGAAGTTGAAGATCGTCATGAGAAGAGGATAAAATGTCTATGATATGATCATAGAGATGAATATCTGAGTTACGAGTTTGGCACACAATTAAGACATTGTGGAAATTGTTTCACAAATAATACCGCTTGGAACACCATAGTGTGATGGTGTGTCTGAACATCATAACTGCACCCTATTGGATATGGTGCATACCATGATGTCTCTCATCGAATTACCACTATCGTTCGTGGGTTAGGCATTAGAGACGAATGCATTCACTTTAAATAGGGCACCACGCAATTCCGTTGAGACGATACCATATGAACTATGGTTTAGAGAAACCTAAGCTGTCGTTTCTTAAAAGTTTGGGGTTGCGACGCTTATGTGAAAAAGTTTCAGGCTGATAAGCTCGAACCCAAAGCGGATAAATGCATCTTCATAGGACACCCCAAAACAATTGGGTATACCTCCTGTCTTAGATTCGGAAGAAAAAGGGATTGTTTCTAGAATCGGGTCCTTTCTCGAGGAAAAGTTTCTCTCAAAAGAATTGAGTGGGAGGATGGTGGAGACTTGATGAGGTTATTGAACCATCACTTTAACCAGTGTGTAGCAGGGCACAAGAAGTTGTTCCTATGGCGCCTACACCAGTTGAAGTGGAAGCTGATGATAGTGATCATGAAACTTCGGATCAAGTCACTACCAAACCTCGTAGGTCGACAAGGATGCGTACCACCTCAGAGTGGTACGTAATCCTGTCTTGGAGGTCATGTTGCTAGACAACAATGAACCTACGAGCTATGGAGAAGCGATGGTGGGCCAGGATTCCGAAGAATGGCTCGAGGCCATAAAATCCGAGAGAGGATCCATGTATGTAAACAAAGTATAGACTTTGGAAGAACTACTTGGTGGTCGTAAGGCTGTTGGGTACAGATGGATTTTAAAAGGAAGACGGACAATGATGGTACGTATCACCATTAAGAAAGCTCGACTTGTCGTTAAGATGTTTTCCGACAAGTTCAAGGAGTTGACTGCGATGAGACTTTCACATTTGTAGTGATGCTAAGAGTCTGTGAGAATTATATTAGCAGTTACTGCATTATTTATGAAATCTTGCAGATAGGATGTTGAAACATTGTTTCCTTGACAATTTTCTTGAGGAAAGTACTATTGGAATCAGCTTCTTTGCCGTCCGCGGCAAAAGCCTTTGCCGTCAGCCAGCAGACGGCAAACCGTCCGGCTGAACACGTGCCAGCAAAGTCCTTCTTTGCCATCCGCTTCGTAAAAACGGATGGCAAAGGATTGTGTCGTCAGCCATCCGAGGCCAGCAGACGGCAACAACGACTGACGGCAGTGGTGTGAGGTGAGAGCCGTTAGGGGTTAATGGCATTCTTTGCCGTCCGCCAGCCGACGACAAAGAGGCAAAGCTATTTGCCATCCGCTGACGGATGGCAATGAGCTTAGCTAGGGCAGCACTGGGATGCTGCCACGTGGCTAGCTATGTCGTAGGCCAGCAGACGGCATAGATGGCCCTGTTTGCCAGGCCTATTTGATCACTTTGCCGTCCGCTTGCAGACGGCAAAATGACCAAATAGGCAGCCAGTGTTGCCAGTTTGCACAGGTGACTACCACGTGTCCTCTTTGCTGTCTGCTAGCGGACGACAAAGAGCTTTATCGTCCGCTAGCAGACGGCAAAGATCCTGTACAGCACTTGTTTTTTCTGTTTTTTCTTAAATTCATTCAATTTCACAGAATTTCACAGACACACACACACACACACACACACACACACACATGAAAATACTTTCGACAAGCATACCAACACATATACATACCAAATCATATCCCTGCCATATGGATATGATCATCTAACACATATACATAGCAAATCAAAAGTCCATATGCAACCTATATAGCTAGCCAACATATCCAACAACAAGCATACAATGGTTTCATCCATACATGCATATATAGGTAGCAAGTTTCACATTGGTCACCCTACAAAATCAAAACAAAAAGGAAGCATAAAGAGAAGAGTAGACTCCATCGACGCAAGCTTCCTCATCTAAAGCAAATCTGCAAATAGGGAAAGAAGAAAGTTAGAAGAAGAAAGTAAGAAGAAGAAGAAGAGGAAGAAGAAGATTAGCTAGAAGAAGAAGAAGAAAAAGAAGAAGAAGAAGAAGAAGAATAAGAATAAGAATAAGAAGAAGAAGAAAAAGAAGAAGAACAAGAAGAAGAAGAAGAAGAAGAAGAAGAAGAACAAATTTTTTTCTTCTCTTTCTTTTTCTCCTCTCCTCTTCTTTATCTTCTTCTTCTTCTTCTAACTAACTTAAGTAAAAATGTCATTTTATTGCTAAGCTAGGTAAAAATGCTAAGTGTAGGTCATTTTAGAGCTAAGCGGTAAATAGGTCATTTTGGAGCTTAGTAAGGTTATTATGTCATTTTCGAGGAAAATAAGCTAAGTCTATATCATTTTGGAGGTAACAAAGATTATCATGCCATTTTGGACCTAAGTATGTCATAAATGAACTGAATAAGCTAAGTATAGCTCATTTTTTATGTAACTTAGGTAATTATGCCATTTAGGAGGAAAATAAGCTAAGTATCCATTTGTAAAGCAAAACATTAGAGAAAACTTACCCTCATCACAACAAATATGATGAAGATCGCAACTAAGGTAACAATTGATCCAACGGCATAATGATACCAAGCCTCATTATCAATGGCATATTCTTTAATCTTCTTAAGCTTCAGGCGCATTGCATCCATCTTCAAGCGCATTGCATTCATATTCATCTTGTGATCATCGATGACATCGGCAACATACAACTCCAATGTCATCTTCTCTTCTTCAATTCTTTTAATTTTTTCTTTCAAATACTCATTTTCTTTTTCAACTAAATTTAACTTCTCGACAAGGGGGTCGGTTTCAAATTCTAGTTCACATACCTCCTAGATTAAAATATCTCTATGTCAACTTGATGGCCATAATTGTCACTAATTTACCACATCCGAATCATAAAGCGGGCGAGGGCCGACGTGGACGGAAATCAAGACCATGGAACTATGTATAAGAAACAATCATACAAAGTAAGAAAATTATACATACCAACTATATAAATCATACAAAGTACAACATAAAAATTTGAATACCTAAGAATCACTATCGGTAATGACGTGCCCATCATCATCATTAATAAATGCATCATCATCACTATCGGTAATGACGTGCTCATCATCATCATTAATAAATGCATCATCATGTGGAAGGCCACCTTTACGTAATCGTTCAAGCATTGATAGGTCATCTGCAGCAGTAACTTCTTCTTCTGGCTCTTCTTGTTCTAGCTTAGGGTCGGATTCACTATCGTTGTCTACTTCAATGTTCTCGGGTGGAGTAGAGTGTTTCTTGAAACGTTTTTTTGGCAAGACGTGTTTCTTGGAAGCATTCTCCTTCGTCATATGTGTCTTGGTTAACATGACGTTCATAATCCTCTTCATTGGGGGGAGGTGGTCTAACACATGGCGACACTTCATAAACGACATCCCAACCACTGATATTTGGATCACTTTGACAGGCCCACGGTAGATAGAAAACTTGGGTTGCCTGTTGAGCTGTAATATAGACATCGGGAACATCCAAATGGGTGCTTTGTTTGATTTCGACTAGCCCTATATGTTCATGAGTCCTTCTAGTCTCCCTGGGCTGGAACCAATAACATCTGAAGAGTACGACGTTTGGTGGGTTATCACCATAGAATTGAAGTTCATAAATTGCTTCAACTCTTCCATAATACTCGACACCTCCTTCGCCGATAGCAGAGACACAACAATTTGTAGACTTTCGGTCAGCCATAGATAGCTCTTTGCCATAGGTACGAAAGCGATACCCATTGATGTCGTAATTGTCAAATGAACGGACCTTATAGTCAAAACCATTAGCTACTTGTCTCAATTCGGCATCCATAATCTCTGAATTAGCCTACAAGTTTAATAAGAAAGGATTGTTTCATTAGTCACAAATTAGCCAAAGAAATGAAATGGTCTAATGGAAATTACCCTTTTGTTGAACCAAGAGATGAAACCGGGATATTTGCATCCTTGCTTTGCCAGAAGCTCATACTCTTCGACGGAATCCTTTTGGATCACCGCTCCAAACGAGAATATGGCGACGTATCAACTGCATCAAATATCCAGGAATAAGAGCAGTTCAAAGAAATTAGAAGTTGAGAAACAATGTAACGAGATCTTACTCGATGTATGGCCGCACTCCTGTTAGGTTGTTAAAGAGACACAGTGAAATGGTCTGCCATTCTTCAACATCCAACGATACTGGTTTCCAAGCAGTAGATGGTGCGAGATTCCCTTTGAATAGGCTGAGGTTGGATTGACCCTTTGTAGGCTCGTCGGCATTGTACCGAGGCTTCAGATTATGCAAATACGATTTTTGGCTTCGTAGTGTGTTGTCACGAAGTTTGACGCCTCCTCAATGATGAATGCCTCGGCCATCGATGCTTCTATTCTACGTTTATTTTTACATTTTGCTCGAAGCGTCTTCTGCATCCTCTCAGTTGAGTAGCACCAACGATTTTGCACACCCCCCCAATCGTGCCTCGGTCGGGAGATGCAAAATCAAGTGTTGCATTGGGTTATAGAAGCTTGGCGGAAAGATCATCTCTAACTTGCAGATCAACTCCAGTGCCAACTGTTCCATTTCTTCTAGGAGGCCAGGCGATAGTTCTTTTGCACAAAGAGCACGGAAGAAATAGCTCAGCTCTGCTAGTACTAGCCATTCATCCTCAGGGATGAAGCCACGCAACATCACCGGCATTATCCGCTCTATCCATATGTGCCAATCATGACTTTTTAGACCAAATATTTTCAATTTCTCAAGACTCTCTCTCCTATTTAGATTTGCTGCATACCCATCGAGGAACATCAACTACATTTTCACCCACAAAAGAATTTCCTTCATAGATGGCCTTCCAAGATTGAACCATGCCTTTGGCTTCTTCCAATTCCGCTTTCCTTTCGGTTCTTGCATGTTTTGTAACGGTCTATCACAGAGCTCCTCTAGATCATCTCTAGCCTTAGTATTATCTTTTAACTTCCCCTTTATGCCAAACAATGTACCAAAAATGGCTTCGGCGATATTCTTTTTAGTGTGCATCACGTCGATGTAGTGCGGGCAAAGGAGGTCTTTGAAGTAAGGCAGATCCCAGAAGCATGTCTTGTGAGTCCATGCGTGTTCCTTATTATACCCCTTGAAATACCCTGGACGCTCTGGATCTGGCTCGAGAGCGTTTATCTGATCTAGGGTCTGTTGGCCTGTCAATGTAGGTGGTGCAGAGTGTTTGACAACTCTACCTTTCATGAAGTTCTTCTTGTCTTTCCTGAACTTATGGCGAGGATCTAGAAACTGTCTATGCAAGTTGAAGAAACTATACTTGCACCCCGCTGTCAGCCAATGAAACTCAAGAGCTCCCTTGCATGTGGGGCACGGGAACCTTCCATGCACACACCAACCAACGAATAGCGCATACGCCGGCAAGTCATGCGTCGAGTACATGTACCAGGCACGCATTATGAAGTTCTGTTTGCTAAAGGCGTCATAGGTCTTGAACCCATTATCCCAAGCTTCTTGCAATTCGTCCTTAAGCGGCTGCATGTACACATTCATATTCTTCCCTAGATAGTTGGGCCCTGGAATTATCAACGTCAGGAAAATG
>NC_041389.1:354317349-354380472 GCF_002162155.2 Triticum dicoccoides
GGGGAGATTGAGTGGAATGACAAACACGGGCGAACAGCTGTATGGGGCTGCCATCTGACCAAACACACTGAACCCATCTGTACTAACGGCGACTTGAGGATGCCTTGGATCTGCCATTTTTTCCTTATGTAATGCATCGAAGCGCTTCCACGCTTCACATCCGATGTGTGCACCATAATCACATTTCCATCTTCATCTAGTTCGGTTCTTTTGCCCGTTTTGTGCCATGTCATATGTCTGGCCGTCTCTTCAACCACGGAAAGATGTTGAAGTATTGGTATGATTGGCATATACCGAAGAACATTAATGGGTAGTTTGGTCTGCGTCTTCTCACCCATACCGTTGTTTACCACAACATACCTGGAAGAATTGCAAATGGGACAATAGTTCAAGTCCTCATACTGAAGCATAAATAAGACACATCCTTTCTCACAGGCATGTATCTTCTCATAGGGCATCTTAAGAGCACGGAGGATTTTGTCTGACTGGTACAGGTTTGGAGGTAGCACATGGCCTTTGGGCAGAAATCGTCCGAAAACTGTCATCATCGCGTCGTAGCATTCTCTGTCCAAGTTGAATTGAGCATTCAAAGCCATTATTTGTGATATGGCATCCAGCTGACAAAGCTCAGTGTCCTCGTGGAGAGGACGTTTTGAGGACTCCAACATTTCAGTGAAGGCCTTTGCAGATTCCTCCATCTCCTCGTCCGAGTCTCGAGCATCGTCAAAGTCTCGCACCATGTCTGCGGTACCGGTACCATGCTCTGGCACGTTGGGCAGACTCGCCATGTAATGTCCAGACCGTGTAACCAGGTGTAAAACCAAACTTCTGCAGGTGTTTACTCATTTGAAGCTCGTCCCTCTGATTATAGTTGTCGCACCGGACACAGGGGCACCAGCTAAATTTCTGGCCATTTGCAAATGCGGCTCTAACAAACCCTTTAGTTTTTGTTAACCATTCCTCGGTCCAAACATACTGACTAGTGTAACCGGTGTACATCCATGCATGATCACTCATATTGACTTCCTACTAGACACACAAGAAATATATACATAATTAGGCAAACCATATCCATGAGTTAATGGAGTTTGTTAGTTTTATTACGTCCATGCAACCTACACGCTAATAGGTAAGGATAGGTCCTAATCCCACCCGAGTATGTGTAGATTGGGTTCGTTTTCCCATGCTCTGCTCTGGATCCAACGCAAAATTTTGACAGCACCTCCCCGCTATTCTCCTGATACACGTATCGACAATAAGCAGAGATGATGTGTATCCAGAGAACAACTGGGAGGCACTGACGAAATTCTGCATCGGATCCGGAGCTGAGCATATGGGAAAACGAACCCAATCTACACATACTCGGGCTATCCATGGATAACGTTGGACAATTCAAAAGAATCACGATTATAAGTATGCAAATGCATGCATATTTATAGATGTAACCCTTTCGAACGGGAGACACATAGTGGTTATGCATACTGATGATTGACACCTATATCTAGCAAGTTTCATCGGCACGAAGACCGAAACAGAGCAAATGAAGGGGGGAGGAGGAGATGTCATTTGTGCTCACCAACGAACGCAGGGGCGGAACTAGTCAAACACTAGACCCTCGCAACAACGAAATAACTGCATATTTAAATCGAAAGATGAGTAACATAGCAAGTATTCGACACCGATGGCCACATGTACCGCACACTGATGATATTTGCTATTACAGTACCATCGACACTGAGGAACCCTCTAACCCGCTCGTTCCGGGGTAAACTAAAAAGCAACTACGATGGGTGCAAGGTACATGAGGCCGTTGGCGTTGAACACTACATCCACATCCCACAAGTGAAACCAGCGCCCGGCATCCCGCAACAATAGTTCTGGTGGCCGATGACGGCCGAACACCTTGGGGCATTTGACTGGCGGCCTCTGCGATGAGGATTAAATCCAAGTTTTGAAATTTTGAAACAACCAAACCGACTTGAGTTAGTTTGGGTGTTTCAAGTTTCAACACTTAGCTTTAAATCGTCATCTCTGAGGCTACCAGACAAATTTGCAATGGTGTTCGACCGCCATCGACATCGAGAACTGTTGCTGCTGGACGTAGGACCCCTGTGTCACTTGTGGGACGTGGATGTAGTATTCGACACCGATGGCCACATGTACCTCGCACTGACGATACTTACTATTTAGGGTACCATCGACACCGAGGAACCCCCTAATTAACCCCCTAATTAACCCCCTAATTAACCCTAAATAGCAAGTATCATCGGTGCGAGATACATGTGGCGCTTGGCGTTGAACACTAGATCCACATCCCACAAGTGAAGCCGGTGCCCGACGTCTCGCAACGATAGTTCTGGTGGCCGATGACGGTCGAAGACCATCGCGAATTTGTGCGGCAGCCTCTGCGATGAGGATTAAAGCCAAGTTTTGAAATTTCAAACAACCAAACCGACTTGAGGTAGTTTGGGTGTTTCAAGTTTCAACACTTGCCTTTTAATTGTCATCGCAGAGGCTGCCAGACAAATTCGCGATGGTGTTTGACCGCCATCGACACCGAGAACAGTTGCTTTGGGACGCAGGATGTTGGCGTGACTTGTGGGACGTGGATGTAGTGTTCGACACCGACGGCCACATGTATCTCGCACCAATGATACTTGCTATTTAGGGTCTTCTTCTTCTTCTTCTTATTCTTTCTTCTTCTTCCTCCCTCCTCCTCCTCCTTCTACTCCTCTTCTTCTTCTAAACTAAAACTAAAACTAATCTAAAATAAACTAAACTAAAATAAACTAAAACTAAAACTAAAACTAAACTGAAAATAAAACTAAAACTAAAATTAAAACTAAAACTAAAACTAAAAGTAAAACTAAAATAGAAACTTAACTAAAAGAAACTAAAAAAACTAAACTAAAAAGGGGGGAGAACAAACATGCAGGGGATCACCGGTGGAGGGCGAGGTCGGCCGGTGGGGCGGGGTGGCGCAGGGGTCGCGGGGAGGAGGGCGGCAGTGGGGCGGGGCGGCGCAAGGCCGCGGGGAGGGGTCCGACACCGGGGCAGCCCGGTGATAACCTACAAGTATAGGGGATCGCGATAGCTTTCGTGGGTAGAGTATTCAACCCAAATTTATTGATTCGACACAAGGGGAGCCAAAGAATATTCTTGAGTATTAGCAGTTGAGTTGTCAATTCAACCACACATGGATAACTTAGTATCTGCAGCAAAGTGTTTAGTAGCAAAAGTGGTATGATAATAATGGTAATTACGTAATGGGCCTAATGGGCCCGTTAGTCTTAGGGTTAATTAGAGATAATGCTCGCTTGCTTAGGGGTCAAGTAAGCCTTGCTTGGGAGTCAAGTAAACCTCTCTATATAAAGAGAAGAGATGTATCAATCTAATCAAGCAAGAATTAAGAAGGAAATCCCTTCCCTCTTGCCCGGCCGTGGGCAAAAAGGCCCCCGGCCGGCCCTCTCGCGCTCTCCTTCTAGCAGCGCCATAACAATTTGGTATCAGCTAGCTTTGGTTCGATCATGTCACAGTAAAGATAAATGTTTTTGGGTTTTTGTAGTAGTTGTAACAGTAGCAACGGAAAAGTAAATAAGCAAAGAACAATGTGTGAAAAGCTCGTAGGCAATGGACCAGTGATGGATAATTATGCCGGATGCGATTCCTCATGTAATAGCTATAACATAGGGTGACACAGAACTAGCTCCAGTTCATCAATGTAATGTAGGCATGTATTCCATAAATAGTCATACGTGCTTATGGAAAAGAACTTGTATGACGTCTTTTGTCCTACCCTCCCATTGCAGCGGGGTCCTTACGGAAACTAAGGGATATTAAGGCCTCCTTTTAATAGAGAACCGGAACAAAGCATTAGCACATAGTGAATACATGAACTCCTCAAACTACGGTCATCACCGAGAAGAATCCCGATTATTGTCACTTCGGGGTTGTCGGATCATAACACATAATAGGTGACTATAGACTTGCAAGATAGGATCAAGAACACACATATATTCATGAAAACATAATAGGTTCAGATCTGAAATCATGGCACTCGGGCCCTAGTGACAAGCATTAAGCATAGCAAAGTCATAGCAACATCAATCTCAGAACATAGTGGATACTAGGGATCAAACCCTAACAAAACTAACTTGATTACATGGTAAATCTCATCCAACCCATCACCGTCCAGCAAGCCTACGATGGAATTACTCACGCACGATGGTGAGCATCATGAAATTAGTGATGGAGGATGGTTGATGATGTCGACGGCGACGAATCCCCCTCTCCGGAGCCCCGAACGGACTCCAGATCAGCCCTCCCGAGAAGATTAGGGCTTGGCGGTCACTCCGTGTCGTAAAACGCGATGAAACTTTCTCTCTGTTTTTTTTCTCCCCGAGACGGAATATATGGAGTTGGAGTTGAGGTCGGTGGAGGTCCAGGGGGCCCACGGGATAGGGGGCCGCACCTTAGGGGGGGGTGCCCCCTGTCTCGTGGACAGCCTGTGGGCCCCCTGGCATTGATTCTTTCGCCGAAAATTCTTATTAATTCCAAAAAGTGCCTCCGTGGATTTCCAGGACATTCCGAGAACTTTTCTTTTCTACACATAAAACAACATCATGGTAGTTCTACTGAAAACAACGTCAGTCCGGGTTAGTTTCATTCAAATCATGCAAGTTAGAGTCCAAAACAAGGGCAAAAGTGTTTGGAAATGTAGATACGTTGGAGACGTATCAACTCCCCCAAGCTTAAACCTTTGCTTGTCCTCAAGCAATTCAGTTGATAAACTGAAAGTGATAAAGAAAAACTTTTACAAACTCTGTTTGCTCTTGTTGTTGTAAACATGAAAAGCCAGCATTCAAGTTTCAGCAAATATTATGTACTAACCATACTCACAATGACACTTAGCTCTCACAATCACTCATATCAATAGCATAATCAGCTAGCGAGCCATAATAATAAAACTCGGATGAAAACACTTTCACAAAATAATTATAACATGATTTAAAAAATGGTATCTCGCTAGCCCTTTCTGAGACCACAAAACGTAAATGCAGAGCACCTTTAAAGATCAAGGACTGACTAAACATTGTAATTCATGGTAAAAGAGATCCAGTCAAGTCATACCCAATATAAACCAATAGTAATGAATGCAAATGACAGTGTGGTCTCCAGCGGGTGCTTTTAATAAGAAGGGTGATGACTCAACATAAAAGTAAATAGATAGGCCCTTCACAGAGGGAAGAAGGGATTTGTAGAGGTGCCAGAGCTCGATTTTAAAATAGAGATTGAATAACATTTTGAGCGGCATACTTTCACTGTCAACGCAACAACTATGAGATGGTTGTATCTTCCATACTACATGCATTATAGGCAGTTCCCAAACAGAATGGTAAAGGTTTATACTCCCCCAACCACCAACAAGCATCAATCCATGGCTTGCTCGAAACAACGAGTGCCTCCAACATACAACAGCCCTGGGGGAGTTTTGTTTAATTATTTTGATTTGCTTTGATCCTTTTGGATCATGGGATTGGGCATCCCGGTTACCGACCCTTTCTCGTGAATGAGGAGCGGAGTCCACTCCTCGTGAGAATAACCCACCTAGCATGGAAGATATAGGCAGCCCTAGTTGTAACATGAGCTGCTCGAGCATACAAAACAGAATTTTATTTGAAGGTTTGGAGTTTGGCACATATAAATTTACTTGGAATGGCAGGTAAATACCGCATATAGGTAGGTATAGTGGACTCATATGGAACAACTTTGGGGTTTAAGGAGTTTGGATGCACAAGCAATATTCCCGCTTAGTACAGGTGAAGGCTAGCAAAAGACTGGGAAGCGACCAACTGAGAGAGCGACAACAGTCGTAAGCATGCATTAAAATTATTCACACCGAGTACAAGCATGAGTAGGATATAATCCACCATGAACATAAATATCGTTAAGGCTATGTTGATTTGATTCAACTACATGCGTGAACATGTGCCAAGTCGAGTCACTTAATACATTCAAAGGAGGATACCATCCCATCATACCACATCATAATCATTCTAATAGCATGTTGGCACGCAAGGTAAACCATTATAACTCATAGCTAATCAAGCATGGCACAAGTAACTATAATCTCTAGATGTCATTGCAAATATGTTTACTTCATAATAGCTGACGCAGGAACTATGGATCATCATATTTACAAAAACAAGAGAGGTCGAGTTCATACCAGCTTTTCTCATCCCAATAAGTCCATCATATATCGTCATTATTGCCTTTCACTCGCATGACCGAACGATGTGTATAATAATAAGAGTGCACGTGCATTGGACTAAGCTGGAATCTGCAAGCATTCAACTCAAGAGAGAATACAAGTAATATGGGCTCTAAATTAAATAAGCAATCATGCATATAAGAGCCACTAAGTATTTTCAATATGGTCTTCTCGACCCCCAAAAGAAAGAAAAGAAAATAAAGCTATTTACACGGGAAATCTGCCAACAAGTAAAAGAAGAACGAGAAATCTTTTTGGGTTTTCATTTTAATTCCTACTACAGGCAACAAAATTAAACTAACTATTTTTTTGGTTTTTCTCAAGGTTTATCAAACACACAAGAAGAAAACTAGAAAAAGAAATTTAAACTAACATGGATAATACAATGAAAGAGTATGAGCACCGACGACTAGTGTGTGAACAAGAATGTAAAGTCGGTGAGAAATACGTACTCCCCCAAGCTTAGGCTTTTGGCCTAGGTTTAGTACCAAGGACCGCCTAGCTGATATCCATAAGTGAAACTGGGGTAGTACTGAGATGCAGAGGCGACCGCCTCCTGAGCAGCAGCGTGTTGGCGAGCTGCCTCCATTCTCCTCTCATATTCAGTTGCTTCTTCCCTAGTGACAACATATCTTCCTTTTGCCTGATAATCAAAAAGGTAGGGAGCAGGAAGAGTAACAGGGACGATGTTGCGTCTGTCATAGATTAGTCGATAATGGAGGAATTGTTCATTCCTCTCAAGAAAATGATGATCAAACATAGCTTCTTTATCCAAATAAACAGGAGGTACAATCATATCCCCCTCTCGTGGAGCTATATTAAGAAAATTAGCCACACGGGTTGCATAAATTCCTCCAAAGAAATCTCCCCTTCTACTATTATTCTGCAACCTACGTGCAACTATTGCCCCCAAGTTATAACCTTTATAACCTGACACAGCACTCTTGAGGACACAAAGATCATGGGCACACATGTGACATACCTCTTCCTTACCGTTAATGCATCTACCAATAAAGAGAGCAAAGTAACGTATAGCAGGAAAATGAATGCTCCCTATGGTAGCTTGTCCTACGTCCCTAGATTCTCCCACAGTAATATTAGCAAGAAAATCTCTAAATTCAGATTTGGGAGGATCATTAATATTACCCCACTGCGGGAGTTTGCAAGCAGTTGTGAAATCCTCTAAATCCATGGTATAAGATGTATCATAAATATCAAACATGACACTAGGAGAATTACGCGCAGAAATATATTCGAACCTCCGCACAAAGGTATCGGTCAATCGATAATATTGAGGACACTTATCTTGTAAGAAGTCATCCAGCTCTGCATTACGCACATATGCGTCAAATTCCTCCTTGAAGCCTGCTTCGACCATAAAATCATCGGATGGCCACTCACAAGCCCGTACATTTGTGTCCCTTGGCAAATTAATATATTGTTCACGTATAGCAATTCTTGGCCCTTTCTTTGCTGAGGAACCTCCTTGGTACATTCTTCTAAACATATTTCTTTTTCTGAAAATTTCTGAAATTTAGTAACTTCAAAATAAAAGTGAATAAAATTAAACAAGATTGATAGCAACTACTCCTACAAGTGCCTAGAGCCTATATCATGCATTGGATTTGCTTGGGACCTCAAAAATTTAACATGCAAGCTCAAGAACATGGTCACCTATGCAGCAAAAATTTGCAATGAATAAAGCACTAGAACAAAAACTAATTGGACCAATGGAGGAGTCACATACTAAGCAACAATCTCCCAAAGCAGGTTTGTGAATGGAGCTTTGAGCTGAGAGATCGAAAATTGCAGCAAAACGAGCTAGAACTCGTGCTTGAGCTGGATGGGGATTTTTTTGGGTAGAAGATGAAGTGTGTGGGTGCTGGCATAAGTGGAGGGGAGCCACCAGGGGCCCACGAGACAGGGGGCACGCCCTATAGGGGGGGGGGGCGCACTCCTCTCTCGTGCCCTGGTGCTTGCCCCTCCTGCAGTGTTTTCAGTGCCTAAAATCCTCAAATATTCCAGAAAAAATCATACTAAATTTGCAGGGCATTTGGAGCACTTTTATTTTTGGACTATTTTTTAATGCACGGATAATTCAGAAAACAAACAGATAATACTATTTTGCGTTATTCATTCTAAATAACAGAAAGTAAAAGGAGGGTACAGAAGGTTGTGCCTTCTAGTTTCATCCATCTCGTGATCATCAAAATGAACTCACTAACAAGGTTGATCAAGTCTTGTTAACAAACTCATTCCGAACAACATGAACCGGAGAAATTTCGAATGACACTAAGTTACCTCAACGGGGATATGAAAATCCCCAACAATAAGAATATCATACTTTTTCTTGACAGTAGGGAGAGGAAATTCAAAACCTCCAAAAATGATAGGTGGAACATTTTCAATAGAATTGATGCTATGAACTTGAGATTGTTTCCCCGAAAAGTGTACCGTATGCTCATTGCCATTAACATGAAAAGTGACATTGCCTTTGTTGCAATCAGTAACAGCCCCTGCAGTATTAAGAAAAGGTCTACCAAGGATAATAGACATACTATCGTCCTCGGGAATATCAAGAATAACAGAGTCTGTTAAGATAGTGACATTTGCAACCACAACAGGCACATCCTCACAAATACCGACAGGTATAGCAGTTGATTTATCGGCCATTTGCAAAGATATTTCAGTAGGTGTCAACTTATTCAATTCAAGTCTACGATATAAAGAGAGAGGCATAACACTAACACCGGCTCCAAGATCACATAAAGCAGTTCTAACATAATTTCTTTTAATGGAGCATGGTATAGTTGGAACACCCGGATCTCCAAGTTTCTTTGGTATTCCACCCTTAAAAGTGTAATTAGCAAGCATGGTGGAAATTTCAGCTTCCGGTATCTTTCTTTTATTTGTGATGATATCCTTCATATACTTAGCATAAGGGTTTACTTTAAGCATATCAGTTAAGAGCATACGTAAGAAAATAGGTCTAATCATTTCAGGAAAGCGCTCAAAATCCTCATCATCCTTTGACTTGGATGGTTTAGGAGGAAAGGGCATGGGTTTCTGAACCCATGGTTCTCTTTCTTTACCGTGCTTCCTAGCAACAAAATCTCTCTTATCATAACGTTGATTCTTTGATTGTGGGTTATCAAGATCAATAGCAGGTTCAATCTCTACATCATTATCTTTGCTAGGTTGAGCATCAACATGAACATTATCATTAACATTATCACTAGGTTCATGTTCATCACCTGATTGTGTTTCAGCATCAGAAATAGAAATATCATTGGGATTCTCAGGTGTGTCTACAGTAGGTTCACTAGAAGCATGCAAAGTCCTATCATTTTTCTTTTTCTTCTTTTTAGAAGAACTAGGTGCTTCTAAATTATTTCTCTGAGAATCTTACTCGATTCTCTTAGGATGGCCTTCAGGATACAAAGGTTCCTGAGTCATTCTACCAGTTCTAGTAGCCACTCTAACAACAAAGTCATTTTTATTATTTAATTCATCAAGCAGATCATTTTGAGCTTTGAGTACTTTCTTAGCTTGAGTAGCAACCATAGAAGCATATTTTCTAACGCGGTGAAGTTCATCTTTAACTCTAGCCAGATTATCACCTACGCGTCCTATCTCGAAAGCATTATTCTTTAATCTATACCAACATAAGCATTAAAAATTTCTTGTCTAGCCATAAAGTCATCAAATTCATCTAAGCATGGGCTATGAAATTTAGTAGAGGGTATTTCAACTTTATCATATCTATAGAGAGAATTTACCTTTACTACCTGTGTCGGGTTATCAAGACAATGTGGTTCTTCAGGCGGTAAATTAAGACCATGTATTTCTTCAATAGGTGGTAAATTCTTAACATCTTCAGCTTTAATACCTTTTTCTTTCATTGATTTCTTTGCCTCTTGCATATCTTTAGGACTGAGAAATAAAACACCTCTCTTCTTCGGAGTGGGTTTAGGAATAGGCTCAGGAGTTGGCTCAATTGGTTCAGGAATTACTTCAGGAACTGGCTCAGGAAGAGTCCAATTATTTTCATTAGTCAACATATTATTCAATAATATTTCAGCTTCGTCGACTGTTCTTTCCCTGAAAACACAACCAGCACAACTATCCAAGTGGTCCTTGGAAGCATCAGTTAGTCCATTATAAAATATATCAAGTATTTCATTTTTCTTAAGAGGATGATTAGGCAAAGCATTAAGTAACCGGAGAAGCCTCCCCCAAGCTTGTGGGAGACTCTCTTCTTTGATTTGCACAAAATCATATATTTCCCGCAAGGCAGCTTGTTTCTTATGAGCAGGGAAATATTTAGCAGAGAAGTAATAAATCATATCCTGGGGACTACGCACACAACCAGGAGCAAGAGAATTGCACCAAGTCTTAGCATCGCCCTTGAGAACGGAAATATTTTAAGGATATATAAATAGCGAGACTTCTCATCATGAGTAAATAGGGTAGCAATATCTTCAACTTGGTAAGATGCGCCACAACAGTTTTAGTTTCAAGGCCATAAAAAGGACCAGATTCAACTAAAGTAATAATATCAGGATCAACAGAGAATTCATAATCCTTATCAGTAACACACATAGGTGAAGTAGCAAAAGCAGGATCGGGTTTCATTCTAGCATTAAGAGACTGCTACTTCCATTTAGCTAATAATTTCTTAAGATTAGATCTATCATTGCAAGCAAGAATTTCCATAGCAGCTTCTTCATTCATAACATAACCCTTAGGAACAACAGGTAATACATAATCATTGGGGGAACGTTCATCATCAATAGCATCTTCAATATTTTCAGTCCCCCTAACTCTAGCAAGTTGTTCATCAAGAAATTCACCTAATGGCAAAGTAGTATCATGAACAGAAGTAGTTTCATCATGCATAGCAGAAGTGGCATCATCAATAACATACGCCATATAAGAATTCATAGCAGTAGCAGGTTTAGGTGTCGCAAGCCCACTAATAACGGAAGGAGAATCTAGTGCAGAGCTAGATGGCAGTTCCTTACCTCCCCTCGTAGTTGAGGGCAAAATCTTGGTCTTAGCGTCTTTCAAGTTCTTCATAGTGATCAACAAATATAAATCCCAAGTGACTCAGAGAATAGAGCTATGCTCCCCGGAAACAGTGCCAAAAATTAGTCTTGATAACCCACAAGTATAGGGGATCACGATACTTTCGAGGGTAGAGTATTCAACCCAAATTTATTGATTCGACACAAGGGGAGCCAAAGAATATTCTTGAGTATTAGCAGTTGAGTTTTCAATTCAACCACACCTGGATAACTTAGTATCTGCAGCAAAGTGTTTAGTAGCAAAAGTGGTATGATAATAATGGTAACAGTAGCAACAGTAAAGATAAATGTTTTTGGGTTTTTGTAGTAGTTGTAACAGTAGCAACGGAAAAGTAAATAAGTGAAGAACAATGTGTGAAAAGCTCGTAGGCAATGGATCAGTGATGGATAATTATGCCAGATGCGATTCCTCAAGAAGTGAGTGGGAGGAAAGTAAAACTTGATGAGGTAATTGTACCTTCTCCCTTATTGGAAAGTAGTTCATCACAGAAATCAGTTCCAGTGATTCCTACACGAATTAGTGAGGAAGCTAATGATGGTGATCATGAAACTTCAGATCAAGTTACTACCAAACCTCGTAGGTCTTCCAGAGTGAGATCCATGCTACCTCTTGAGCACTGCGTTGGTTTTCCCTTGAAGAGGAAAGGGTGATGCAGCAAAGTAGCGTAAGTATTTCCCTCAGTTTTTGAGAACCAAGGTATCAATCCAGTAGGAGGCTCCTCACACGTCCCTCGTACCTACACAAACAAACAAGAACTTCGCAACCAACACGACAAATGGGTTGTCAATCCCTTCACAGCCACTTGCGAAAGTGAGATCTGATAGAGATAATAAGATAAGATAAATATTTTTTGTATTTTTATGATATAGTTGCAAAATAAAGTAGCTCGGAAACTTATATGATAAAAGATAGACCCGGGGCCATAGGTTTCACTAGTGGCTTCTCTCAAGATAGCATAAGTATTACGGTGGGTGAACAAATTACTCTCGAGCAATTGATAGAAAAGTGCATAGTTATGAGACTATCTAGGCATGATCATGTATATAGGCATCACGTCCACAACAAGTAGACCGACTCCTGCCTGCATCTACTACTATTATTCCACACATCGACCGCTATCCAGCATGCATCTAGAGTATTAAGTTCATAAGAATAGAGTAACACATTAGGCAAGATGACATGATGTAGAGGGATAAACTCAAGCAATATGATATAAACCCCATATTTTTATCCTCGATGGCAACACTACAATACGTGCCTTGCTGCCCCTGCCGTCACTGGGAAAGGACACCACAAGATTGAACCCAAAGCTATGCACTTCTCCCATTGCAAGAAAGATCAATCTAGTAGGCCAAACCAAACTGATAATTCGAAGAGACTTGCAAAGATAACAAATCATACATAAAAGAATTCAGAGGAGATTCCAATATTTCTCATAGATAAACTTGGTCATAAACCCACAATTCATCGGATCTCGACAAACACACCACAAAAAGAGTTACATCGAATAGATCTCCAAGAAGATCGAGGAGAACTTTGTATTGAGATTCAAAGAGAGAGAAGAAGCCATCTAGATAATAACTATGGACCTGAAGGTCTATGGTAAACTACTCACAACTCATCGGAGAGGCATTGGAGATGGTGTAGAGGCCCTCCATGATCGATTCCCCCTCTGGCGGAGCACCGGAAAAGGCTCCAAGATAGGATGTCGCGGATACAGAAGGTTGCGGCGGTGGAAATATGGTTTCGTGGTGCTCCTGGATGTTTTTGGGGTACGTAGGTATATATAGGAAGAAGAAGTAGGTCGGTGGAGCCTCGAGGGGCCCACGAGGGTGGGGGGCGCGCCCACCCCCCTAGGGCATGCCGGGCACCCTTGTGGCCGCCTCGACTGCTTCTTGACGTCCACTCCAAGAATCCTAGGTTGCGTTTGTTCCAAAAAGATCGCTCCCGAAGGTTTCATTCCGTTTGGACTCCGTTTGATATTCCTTTTCTTCGAAACACTGAAATAGGAAAAAAACAGCAATTCAGGCTGGGCTTCCGGTTAGTAGGTTAGTCCCGAAAATGATATAAAAGTGTATAGTGAAGCCCATAAACATCCAAAACGGGTAATATAATAGCATGGAACAATCACAAATTATAGATACGTTGGAGACGTATCAAGCATCCCCAAGCTTAATTCCTGCTTGTCCTCAAGTAGGTAAATGACAAAAACAGAATTTTCGATGTGGAATGCTACCTAGCATATTTCTCAATGTAATTTTCTTTATTGTGGCATGAATGTTCAGATCCAAATGATTCAAGATAAAAGTTCATATTGGCATAAACATATTAATACTTCATGCATACTAACAGAGCAATCATGTCTTCTCAAAATAACATGGCTAAAGAAAGCTATCCCTACAAAATCATATAGTCTGGTTATGCTCTATCTTCCCCACACAAAGTATTTAATCATGCACAACCCTGATGACAAGCCAAGCAACTGTTTCATACTTTTATGTTCTCAAACATTTTCAACTTTCACGCAATACATGAGCGTGAGCCATGGACATAGCACTTTATGTGGAATAGAATGGTGGTTGTGGAGAAGACAAAAAGGAGGAGATAGTCTCACATCAACTAGGCATATCAACGGGCTATGGAGATGCCCATTAATAGATATCAATGTGAGTGAGTAGGGATTGCCATGCAACGGATGCACTAGAGCTATAAGTGTATGAAAGCTCAACAAAAGAAACTAAGTGGGTGTGCATCCAACTTGCTTGCTCACGAAGACCTAGGACATTTTGAGGAAGACCATCATTGGAATATACAAGCCAAGTTCTATAATGTAAAATCCCCACTAGTATATGAAAGTGACAACATAGGAGACTCTCTATCATGAAGATCATGGTGCCACTTTGAAGCACAAGTGTGGTAAAAGGATAGTAGCATCGTCCCTTCTCTCTTTTTCTCTCATAATTTTTATTTGGCCTTTCTCTTTTTTTATGGCCTTTCTCTTCTTCTTTTTTTCATCTGGAGTCTCATCCCAACTTGTGGGGGAATCATAGTCTCCATCATCCTTTCCTTACTCGGGACAATGCTCTAATAATGAAGATCATCACACTTTTATTTACTTACAACTCAAGAATTATGACTCAATACTTAGAACAAAATATGACTCTATGTGGATGCCTCCGGCGGTGTACCGGGATATGCAATGCATCAAGAGTGACACGTATGAAAGAATTATCATGGTGGCTTTGCCACAAATACGATGTCAACTACATGATCATGCAAAAGCAATATGACAATGATGGAGCGTGTCATAATAAATGAAATGACAGAAAGTTGCATGGCAATATATCTCGGAATGGCTATGGAAATGCCATAATAGGTAGGTATGGTTACTGTTTTGAGGTAGGTATACGGTGGGTGTATGGTACCGGCGAAAGTTGCGCAGCACAAGAGAGGCTAGCAATGGTGGAAGGGTGAGAGTGCATATAATCCATGGACTCAACATTAGTCATAAAGAACCCATATAATTATTGCAAAAATCTACAAGTTATTGAAACAAAGTACTACGCACATGCTCCTAGGGGTATAGATTGGTAGGAAAGACCATCACTCGTCCCCGACCGCCACTCGTAAGGAAGACAATCAATAAATAAATCATGCTCCAACTTCATGACATAACGGTTCACCATACATGCATGATACGGGAATCACAAACTTCAACACAAGTATTCCTAAAATTCACAATTACTCCACTAGCATGACTCTGATATCACCATCCTCATATCTCAAAACAAACATCAAGCCTCAAATTGAACATAGCATCCAATTCACTTCTATGATAGTTTTTATTATACCCGACTTGGATGCCCATCATTTTAGGACCAATTTTATAACCATGGAAAATACCATGCTGTTCTAAAAGACTCTCAAAATAATATAAATGGACCAGGAAAGATCAATAATTTCTACAAAAACCACCATCGTGCTAAAAAAAAGATATAAGTGAAGCAGTAGAGCAAAACTGTCTGGCTCAAAAGATATAAGCGAAGCACATAGAGTATTCTAATAAATTCCCAATCATGTTGTGTCTCTACCAAAAGGTGTATATAGCAAGGATGATTGTGGTAAACTAAAAATTAAAGACTCATATCATACAAGATGCTCCAAGTAAAACACATATCATGTGGTGAATAAAAATATAGCTCCAAGTAAAGTTACCAATAGACGAAGACAAAAGAGGGGATACCTTCCGAGGCATCCCCAAGCTTAGGCTTTTGGTTGTCCTTGAATATCTTGGGATGCCATGGGAATCCCCAAGCTTAGGCTCTTTCCACCCTTTATTCCATAGTCCATCAAATCTTTACCCAAAACTTGAAAACTTCACAACACAAAACTAAACAGGAAATCTCATAAGCTCCGTTAGTGGAAGAACGAAAAACCACCACATAAGGTACTGTAATGAACTCATTCTTTATTTATATTGGTGTTAAACCTACTGTATTCCAACTTCTCTATGGTTCATACCCCCCGATACTAGCCATAGATTCATCAAAATAAACAAACAACACACGAAAAACAGAATCTGTCAAAAACAGAACAGTGTGTAGCAATCTGTAACTTTCGAATACTTGTGGAACTCTAAAAATCCTACCAAAATAGGAAGTCCTGGGAAATTTTTCAATTGATCTACTGCAAAAATAATCAACGAACGTTTCTGTGATTTATTAAAATTATTCTCGTGCGTGCAAAAGTTTCTGTTTTTCAGCAGAATCAAATTAACTATCACCGTAGGTTATCCTATAGGTTCTACTTGGCGCAAGCACTAATTAAAACATAAAACCACATCTAAACAGAGTCTAGATGAATTATTTATTACTAAAAATAAGCAAAAAGCAAGGAACAAAAATGAATATGGGTTGCCTCCCAACAAGTGCTATCGTTTAACGCCCCTAGCTAGGCATAAAAGCGAGAATAGATCTAAGTATTGCCATCTTTAGTATTCAATTCATAAGTGGCTCTCATAATAGATTCATAAGGTAATTTGATTTTATTTCTAGGAAATTGTTCCATGCCTTTCCTTAATGTAAATTGGAATCTAATATTCCCTTCCTTCATATCAATAATTGCACCTATCGTTCTAAGAAAAGGTCTACCAAGAATAATAGGACATGAAAGATTGCAATCTATATCAAGAACGATAAAATCTACGGGCACATAATTCCTATTTGCAACAATAATAACATCATTACTCCTTCCCATAGTTTTCTTAATAGTGGAATTCGCAAGGTGCAAGTTTAAAGAGCAATCATCAAATTCACGAAAACCTAGCACATCACATAAAGTTTTTGGAATCGTGGAAACACTAGCACCCAAATCACACAAAGCATAGCATTCATGATCTTTAATTTTAATTTTAATAGTAGGTTCCCACTCATCATAAAGTTTTCTAGGGATAGAAACTTCCAATTCAAGTTGTTCCTCATAAGATTGCATCAAAGCATCAATTATATGTTTGGTAAAATCTTTATTTTGACTATAAGCATGAGGAGAATTCAACATGGATTGCAACAAGGAAATACAATCTACTAAAGAACAATTATCATAATTAAATTTCTTGAAATCCAAAATAGTGGGTTCATTGCTATGTAAAGTTTTGATCTCTCCAATCCCACATTTACCAAATTTAGCATCAAGATCTAAAAACTCCGAATCATTGCGACGCCTTTTAACTAAATTTGACTCATCTCAAGTCCCATCATTATCAAGATTAATATTGCAAAACAAAGATTTAATAGGAGACACATCAATCACTTTTATATCTTCATCTTTATTTTCGTGGAAACTAGAAGAACACGCTCTTACAAAGCAATCTTTCTTAGCATGCATCCTAGCGGTTCTTTCTTTGCACTCATCAATGGAAATTCTCATGGCTTTGAGAGACTCATTGATATCATGCTTAGGTGAAATAGATCTAAGTTTCAGAGAATCAACATCAAGAGAAATTCTATCAACGTTCCTAGCCAATTCATCAACTTTAAGCATTTTTTCTTCAAGCAAAGCATTGAAATTATTTTGAGAGATCATAAATTCTTTAACACTATTCTCAAAATCAGAGGGCATCTTATTAAAATTTCCATAAGAGTTGTTGTAGGAATTACCATAATTATTAGAGGAATTACTAGGGAACGACCTAGGATTAAAGTTTCATCTATACGCGTTGTTACCAAAATTATTCCTACCAACAAAATTCACATCCATAGATTCATTATTATTCTCAATCAAAGTATACAAAGGCATATCATTAGGATCAATAGGAGCATTCTTATTAGCAAACAATTTCATAAGTTCATCCATCTTTCCACTCAAAACATTAATCTCTTCTATCGCATGAACTTTCTTACTAGTAGATCTTTCAGTGTGCCATTGAGAATAATTAACCATAATATTATTTAGGAGTTTAGTAGCTTCTCCTAAAGTGATTTCCATAAATGTGCCTCCTGCAGCCGAATCTAAAATATTTCTAGAAGCAAAATTCAATCCGGCATAAATTTTTTGTATGATCATCCATAAATTTAATCCATGAGTAGGGCAATTGCGAATCATTAATTTCATCATCTCCCAAGATTGTGCAACATGCTCATGATCTAGTTGCTTAAAATTCATAATATCATTTCTAAAAGAGATGATCTTGAGGGAGGAAAATACTTAAAGATAAAAGCATCTTTGCACTTATTCCATTAATCAATACTATTTTTAGGCAAAGACGAGAACCAAGTTTTAGCACGATCTCTAAGTGAAAACGGAAATAACTTCAATTTAACAATATTATTATCCGTGTCTTTCTTCTTTTGCATATCACACAAATCAACAAAGTTGTTTAGATGAGTAGCGGCATCTTCACTAGGAAGGCCGGAGAATTGATCTTTGATAACAAGATTCAACAAAGCAACATCGATTTCACAAGAACCGACATCATTAAGAGGAGCAATCGGAGTGCTAAGGAAATCATTATTGTTGGTATTGGAAAAATCACACAATTTAGTATTATCTTGAGCCATCGTGACAAGCAATCTAACACACAAGCACACAAGAGGCAAGCGAAAAAGAGGCGAACGGAAAAGAGAGGGCGAATAAAATGGCAAGGGTGAAGTGGGGGAGAGGAAAACGAGAGGCAAATGGCAAATAGTGTAATGCGAGGGAGATGAGTTTGTGATGGGTACTTGGTATGTCTTGACTTGAGCGAAGACCTCCCGACAACGGCGCCAAAAATCCTTCTTGCTACCTCTTTAGCAATGCGTTGGTTTTCCCTTGAAGAGGAAAGGGTGATGCAGCAAAGTAGCGTAAGTATTTCCCTCAGTTTTTGAGAACAAAGGTATCAATTCAGTAGGGGGCTCCTCACAAGTCCCTCGTACCTACACAAACAAACAAGAACCTCGCAACAAACGCGGTAAACGGGTTTTCAATCCCTTCACGGCCACTTGCGAAAGTGATATCTGATAGAGATAATAAGATAAGATAAATATTTTTGGTATTTTTATGATATAGATTGAAAAGTAAAGATTGCAAAATAAAGTAGATCGGAAACTTATATGATAAAAGATAGATCCGAGGGCCGTAGGTTTCACTAGTGGCTCCTCTCAAGATAGCATAAGTATTACGGTGGGTGAACAAATTACTGTCGAGCAATTGATAGAGAAGTGCATAGTTATGAGATTATCTAGGCATGATCAAGTATATAGGCATCACGTCCGCAACAAGTAGAACGACTCCTGCCTGCATCTACTACTATTATTCCACACATCGACCGCTATCCAACATGCATCTAGAGTATTAAGTTCATAAGAACAGAGTAACGCATTAGGCAAGATGACATGATGTAGATGGATAAACTCAAGCAATATGATATAAACCCCATCTTTTTATCCTCGATGGCAACAATACAATACGTGCCTTGTTGCCCCTGCTGTCACTGGGAAAGGACACCAGAAGATTGAACCCAAAGCTAAGCACTTCTCCCATTGCAAGAAAGATCAATCTAGTAGGCCAAACCAAACTAATAATTCTAAGAGACTTGCAAAGATAACAAATCATACATAAAAGAATTCAGAGGAGATTCAAATATTTCTCATAGATAAACTTGATCATAAACCCACAATTCATCGGATCTCGACAAACACACCACAAAAAGAGTTACATCGAATAGATCTCCAAGAAGATCGAGGAGAACTTTGTATTGAGATTCAAAGAGAGAGAGAAGAAGCCATCTAGATAATAACTATGGACCCGAAGGTCTGTGGTAAACTACTCACAACTCATTGGAGAGGCCTTGGAGATGATGTAGAGGCCCTCCGTGATCGATTCCCCCTCTAGCGGAGCGCCGACGAAGGCTCCAAGATGGGATCTCGCGTATACAGAAGGTTGCGGCGGTGGAAATAGGGTTTCATGGTGCTCCTGGATGTTTTCGGGGTACGTAGGTATATAGGAGGAAGAAGTAGGTCGGTGGAGCCTCAAGGGGCCCACGAAGGTGGGGGGGCGTGCCGGGCACCCTCGTGGCCGCCTCGATTGCTTCTTGACGTCCACTCCAAGTCTCCTGGGTTGCGTTTGTTCCAAAAAGATCGCTCCCAAAGGTTTCATTCCGTTTGGACTCCGTTTGATATTCCTTTTCTTCGAAACACTAAAATAGGCCAAAAAAAAGCAATTCGGGCTGGCCCTCCGGTTAGTAGGTTAGTCCCAAAAATGATATAAAAGTGTATAGTAAAGCCCATAAACATCCAAAACGTGTAATATAATAGCATGGAACAATAAAAAACTATAGATATGTTGGAGACGTATCAATCCACACCAGAGTGATATGGTAATCCTGTTCTGGAAGTCATGTTACTAGACCATGGTGAACCTACGAACTATGAGGAAGCGATGATGAGCCCAGATTCTACGAAATGGCTTGAGGCCATGAAATCTGAGATGTGATCCATGTATGAGAACAAAGTGTGGACTTTGGTGGACTTGCCTGATGATCGGCAAGCCATAGAAAATAAATGGATCATCAAGAAGAAGACCGACGCTGACGGTAATGTTACTGTCGACAAAGCTCGACTTGTTGCGAAAGGTTTTCGACAATTCAAGGAGTTGAATACGATGAGACTTTCTCACCCGTAGCGATGCTTAAGTCTGTCTGAATCATGTTAGCAATTGCCGCATTTTATGATTATGAAATTTGGCAGATGGACGTAAAAATTGCATTCCTGAATGGATTTTTGGAAGAAGAGTTGTATATGATGCAACCAGAAGGTTTTGCCGATCCAAATGGTGCTAACAAAGTGTGCAAGCTCCAGTGATCCATTTATAGACTGGTGCAAGCCTCTCGGAGTTGGAATACACGCTTTGATAGTGTGATCAAAGCATATGGTTTTATACAGACTTTTGGAGAAGCCTGTATTTACAAGAAAGTGAGTGGGAGCTCTGTAGCATTTCTAATATTATATGTGGATGACATATTGTTGATTGGAAATGATATAGAATTTCTGGATAGCATAAAGGAATACCTGAATAAGAGTTTTTCCATGAAAGACCTTGGAGAAGCTGCTTACATAATTGGCCTCAAGATCTATAGAGATAGATCACGCTTAATTGGACTTTCAAAAAGCACATACCTTGATAAAGTTTTGAAGAAGTTCAAAATGGATCGGTCAAAGAAAGGGTTCTTGCCTGTGTTACAAGGTGTGAAGTTGAGTCAGACTCAATGCCCGACCACTCTAGAACATAGAGAAAAAATGAAAGTCATTCCCTATGCTTCAGCCATAGGTTCTATCATGTATGCAATGTTGTGTACTTAGACCTGATGTGTGCCTTGCTATAAGCATAGCAGGGAGGTACCAAAGTAATCCTGGAGTGGAGCACTGGACATCGGTCAAGAACATCCTAAAATACCTGAGAAGGACTAAGGATATTATTTCTCATTTATGGAGGTGACAAAGAGCTCATCGTAAATGGTTACGTCAATGCAAGTTTTGACACTGATCCGGATGACTCTAAGTTGCAATCCGGATACGTGTTTTTACTGAATGGAGGAGCGATCAGTTGGTGCAGTTCCAAGCAGAGCGTCGTGGCGGGATCTACGTGTGAAGCGGAGTACATTGCTGCTTCGGAAGCAGCAAATGAAGGAGTCTAGATGAAGGAGTTCATATCCGATCTAGGTGTCATACCTAGTGCATCGGGACCAATGAAAATCTTTTGTGACTGGTGCAGTTGCCTTGGCAAAGGAATCCAGATTTCACAAGAGAACCAAGCACATCAAGAGACGCTTCCATTCCACCCGTCATCAAGTGTCGGAGGGGGACATAAAGATTTGCAAGATATATATGGATCTGAATGTTGCAGACCCGTTGACTAAGCCTCTTCCATGAGCAAAACATGATAAGCAGCAAAACTCCATGGGTGTTAGAATCACTACTTTGCAATCTAGATTATTGACTCTAGTGCAAGTGGGAGACTGAAGGAAATATGCCCTAGAGGCAATAATAAAGTTATTATTTATTTCCTTATTTCATGATAAATGTTTATGATTCATGCTAGAATTGTATTAACCGGAAATTTAGTGCATGTGTGAATACATAGACAAAACATATTGTCCCTAGTATGCCTCTACTTGACTAGCTCATTAATCAAAGATGGTTATGTTTCCTAACCATAGACATGTGTTGTCATTTGATTAACGGGATCACATCATTATGAGAATGATGTGATGGACATGACCCATCCGTTAGCTTAGCATTATAATCATTACAGTTTCATTGCTACTGCTTTCTTCATGACTTATACATGTTCCTCAGACTATGAGATTATGCAACTCCCGAATACCAGAGGAACACCTTGTGTGCTATCAAACGTCAAAACATACATGGGTGATTATAAAATGGCTCTACAGGTGTCTCCGAAGGTGTTTGTTGGGTTGGCATAGATCGAGATTAGAATTTGTCACTCCGTGTTTTGTAGAGGTATCTCTGGGCCCTCTCGGTAATACTCATCACTATAAGCCTTGCAAGCAATGTGACTAATGAGTTAGTTACAGGATGAAGTATTATGGAACGAGTAAAGATACTTGTCGGTAACGAGATTGAACTAGGTATGATGATACCGATGATCGAATCTCGGGCAAGTAACATACCAATGACAAAGGGAAAAACGTATGTTGTTATGCGGTTTGACCGATAAAGATCTTCGTAGAATATGTAGGAGCCAATATGAGCATCTAGGTACCGCTATTGGTTATTGACCGGAGATGTGTCTCATTCATGTCTACATAGTTCTTGAACCCATAGGATCCGCACGCTTAACGTTCGATGACGATATGTATTATGAGTTATGTGTTTTTGATGACCGAAGTTTGTTCGGAGTCCCGGATGAGATCACGGATGTGACGAGGAGTCTCGAAATGGTGGAGACATAAATATTGATATATTGGACCATGTTATTCGGACACCAGAAGAGTTTCAGGAAGTTTCCGGTAAAACCGGAGTGCCGGAGGGGTTACCGGAACCCCCCAGGGAACTAATGGGCCACATTGGGCCTTGGTTGAGAGAGAGGGGGGCGGCCAGGGCAGGCCGCATGCCCCCTCCCCCTTGGGTCCGAATTGGACTAGGGAAGGGGGGCGGCACCGCCCTTTCCTACTCCCTCTCCCTCTCCTTCCTTCCCCCTCTCTCCCTCTTGGTGGAATCCTACTAGGACTAGTAGTCCTAGTAGGACTCCCCTCTTGGGGCGCGCCCTAGGGCCAACTGGCCTCCCCCTTGCTCCTTTATATACGGGGGCAGGGGGGCATCCTAGAACACACAAGTTTCTCTTAACCGCGTGCTGTGCCCCCCTTCATAGTTACACACCTCGATCATACCATCATAGTGCTTAGGCGAAGCCCTGCGCCGGTAGCATCATCATCACCGTCGCCACGCCGTCGTGCTGATGGAACTCACCCTTGTCCTCAACTAGAGCAAGAGCATGAGGGAAGTCATCGAGATGAACGTGTGCTGAACTCGGAGGTGCCGTACGTTCGGTACTTGATCGGTTGGATCGCGAAGAAGTCCGACTACATCAACCGCATTATTGAAACGCTTCCGCTTTTGGTCTATGAGAATACGTGGACACAATCTCCCCTCTCGTTGTTATGCATCACCTAGATAGATCTTGCGTGATCGAAGTTTTTTTTTTGAAATTACTGCGTTCCCCAACATAAAAGATGTAGGACGGCGATTGATTCAGTGTCAAATCCCACTAATCCACGTTGTTCCTCAAGCCACCCACCACCTCTGCCTCTTGCATGGCGGCGTGGCAGGGAATGGGGAAAGCAAGACTTTATAACACATTTACACAAATGCCAGTGTGTTTTCTGAGAAAGAACACAACATTGGCATGTGCCACTCGCTGATGTGGTGTCCAATCTGGCAGCTACTCGAGTCTTTTGTACAAAAGTGTTATCGAATTGTAAGTTCGGTGACCACTTTAATGGTTTTTGCAAGTTTATGTATGGATGATACGTCTCCGTCACATCTAATTTTCCAAACACTTTTGCCCTTGTTTTGGACTCTAACTTGCATGGTTTGAATGGAACTAACCCGGAGCGACGCTGTTTTCAGCAGAACTACCATGGTGTTATTTTTGTGTAGAAATAAAAGTTCACGGAATGACCTGAAAATCCACGAAGCAACTTTTCGGAATTAATAAAAAATACTGGCGAAAGAATCAGCGTTAGGGGGGCCACACCCTGACCATGAGGGTGGGGGCCGCACCCCTTCCCCTGGGCGCGCCCCCTGCCTCATGGGCCCCTTGGACGTCCACCGACCTCAACTCCAACTCCATATATTTGCTTTCACGGAGAAAAAAATCAGAGAGAAAGTTTCATTGCGTTTTATGATACGGAACCGCCGCCAAGCCCTAATCTCTCTCGAGAGGGCTGATCTGGAGTCCGTTCGGGGCCCTAGAGAGGGGGATTCATCGTCATCGTCATCATCAACCATCCTCCATCACCATTTCATGATGCTCACCGCCGTGCATGAGTAATTCCATCGTAGGCTTGCTGGACGGTGATGGGTTGGATGAAATTTACCATGTAATCAAGTTAGTTTTGTTAGGGTTTGATCCCTAGTATCCACTATGTTCTGAGATTGATGTTGCTATGACTTTGCTATGCTTAATGCTTGTCACTAGGGCCCGAGTGCCATCATTTCAGATCTGAACCTATTATGTTTTCATGAATATATGTGAGTTCTTGATCCTATCTTGCAAGTCTATAGTCATCTATTATGTGTTATGATCCGACAACCCAGAAGTGACAATAATCGGGATACTTCTCGGTGATGACCGTAGTTTGAAGAGTTCATATGTTCACTATGTGTTAATGCTTTGGTCTGGTACGCTATTAAAAGGAGGGCTTAATATCCCTTAGTTTCCACTAGGACCCCGCTGCCATGGGAGGGTAGGACAAAAGATGTCATGCAAGTTCTTTTCCATAAGCATGTATGACTATATTCGGAATACATGCCTACATTACATTGATGAACTGGAGCTAGTTCTGTGTCACCCTATGTTATAACTATTACATGAGGAATCGCATCTGACATAATTATGCATCACCGATCCAATGCCTACGAGCTTTTCACATATTGTGCTTTGCTTATTTACTTTACCATTGCTACTGTTACAATTAATACAACACTGCTACCGTTACTTTTCCACTGTTACCATTACTTCCATACTACTTTGCTACTAAATACTTTGCTGCAGATGCTAAGTTATCCAGGTGTGGTTGAATTGACAACTCAACTGCTAATACTTGAGAATATTCTTTGGCTCCCCTTGTGTCGAATCAATAAATTTGGGTTGAATACTCTACACTTGAAAACTGTTGCGATCCCCTATACTTGTGGGTTATCAAGACTATTTTTTGGCGCTGTTGCTGGGAAGCATAGGTCTATTCTTTGAGTCACTTGGGATTTATATCTGCTGGTCACTATGAGGAACTTGAAAGACGAAAGAACTAAGATTTATCCCTCAATTACGAGGGGAGGTAAGGAACTGCCATCTAGCTCTGCACTTGATTCTCCTTCTGTTATGAGTAAGCTTGCAACACCTAAACCTGCCACTGCTATAAATTCTGATATGTCGCATGTTATTGATGATGCCACTTCTACTATGCATGATACTTATGATGAAACTACTTCTGTGCTTGATACTACTATGCCATTAGGTGAATTTCTTGACGAACAACTTGCTAGGGCTAGAGAGAATGAAATTATTGAAGATAGTGATGATGAAGGTTCTCCCCCTAAGTATGAATTGCATGTTGTTCCTGAGGGTTATGTTATGGATGAAGAAACTGCTAGAGATTTTCTTGCTTGCAATGATAGATCTGATCTTAAGAAGTTATTAGCTAAACTGAAACAGAAAACTCTGAATGCTAGAATAAAATATGACCCTGCTTTTGCTACTTCACCTATTTTTGTTATGGATAGGATTATGAATTCTCTGTCGATCCTAAGATAATTACTTTGGTTAAATCTGATCCTTTTTATGGCAATGAATCTGAAACTGTTGTGGCACATCTTACTAAGTTGAATGATATAGCCACCCTGTTCACTAATGATGAGAAATCTCGCTACTACTATATCCTTAAGATGTTTCCACTCTTATTAAAGGGTGATGCTAAAACTTGGTTTAATTCTCTTGATCCTGGTTGTGTGCGTAGTCCCCAGGATATGATTTATTACTTCTCTGCTAAATATTTCCCTGCTCATAAGAAACAAGCTGCCTTGAGGGAAATATATAATTTTGTGCAAATTGAAGAAGAGAGTCTCCCACAAGCTTGGGGGAGGCTTCTCCGGTTACTTAATGCTTTGCCTGATCATCCTCTTAAGAAAAATGAAATACTTGATATCTTTTATAATGGACTAACTAATGCTTCCAAGGACCACTTGGATAGTTGTGCTGGCTGTGTTTTCAGGGAAAGAACAGTCGATCAAGCTGAATTGTTATTGAATAATATGTTGACTAATGAAAATAATTGGACTCTTCCTGAGCCAATTCCTGAACCAACTCCTAAACCAACTCCGAAGAAGAGAGGTGTTCTATTTATCAGTCCTGAAGATATGCAAGAGGCAAAGAAATCTATGAAAGAAAAAGGTATTAAAGCTGAAGATGTTAAGAATTTACCTCCTGTTGAAGAAACACATGGTCTTAATATACCACCTATTAAAGAAACACATGGTCATGATAACCCGACACAGGTAGTAAAGGTAAATTCTCTCTATAGATAGGATAAAGTTGAAATCCTGTCTACTAAGTTTCCTAGCCAATGCTTGGATGAATTTGATGACTTTATGGCTAGGCAAGAAAACTTCAATGCTTATGTTGGTAGAGAATTAAAGAGTATTGCTTACATGACTGGACACTTGAGTGATTATATGTTGGTAGAGAATTAAACTCATTAGTAAATATGCTTCTATGGTTACCACTCAAGTAGAACAAGTACTTAAAGCTCAAAGTGATTTTCTTGATGAATTAAATAATAAACATGATTTTGCTATTAGAGTGGCTACTAGAACTGGTAAAATGACTCAGGAACCTTTGTATCCTGAAGGCCACCCTAAGAGAATTGAGCAAGATTCTCAGAGAAATAATTTAGATGCACCTAGTCCTTCTAAAAAGAAGAAAAAGAAAAATGATAGGACTTTGCATGCTTCTAGTGAACCTACTGTAGACACACCTGAGAATCCCAATGATATTTAGATTTCTGATGCTGAAACAAAATCAATGAAAGAAAAAGGTATTAAAGCTGAAGATGTTAAGAATTTACCACCTATTGAAGAAATACATGGTCTTAATTTACCGCCTGAAGAACCACATTGTCTTGATAACCCGACACAGGTAGTAAAGGTAAATTCTCTCTATAGATATGATAAAGTTGAAATACCCTCTACTAAATTTCATAGCCCATGCTTAGATGAATTTGATAACTTTATGGCTAGACAAGAAAGTTTTAATGCTTATGTTGGTAGAGATTAAAGAATAATGCTTTCGAGATAGGACGCGTAGGTGATAATCTGGCTAGAGTTAAAGATGAACTTCACCGCGTTAGAAAATATGCTTCTATGGTTGCTACTCAAGCTAAGAAAGTACTCAAAGCTCAAAATGATCTGCTTGATGAATTAAATAATAAAAATGACTTTGTTGTTAGAGTGGCTACTAGAACTGGTAGAATGACTCAGGAACCTTTGTATCCTGAAGGCCATCCTAAGAGAATCGAGTAAGATTCTCAGAGAAATAATTTAGAAGCACCTAGTTCTTCTAAAAAGAAGAAAAAGAAAAATGATAGGACTTTGCATGCTTCTAGTGAACCTGTTGTAGACACACCTGAGAATCCCAATGATATTTAGATTTCTGATGCTGAAACACAATCTGGTGATGAACATGAACCTAGTGATAATGTTAATAATAATGTTCATGTTGATGCTCAACCTAGCAATAATAATGATGTAGAGATTGAACCTGTTGTTGATCTTGATAACCCACAATCAAAGAATCAACGTTATGATAAGAGAGATTTTGTTGCTAGGAAGCACGGTAAAGAAAGAGAACCATGGGTTCAGAAACCCATGCCTTTTCCTCCTAAGCCATCCAAGAAAAAGGATGATGAGGATTTTGGGCGCTTTGCTGAAATGATTAGACATATCTTCTTACATATGCGCTTAACTGATATGCTTAAAGTGAATCCTTATGCTAAATATATGAAGGATATTATTACAAATAAAAGAAAGATACTAGAAGCTGAAATTTCCACCATGCTTGCTAATTATACTTTTAAGGGTGGAATACCTAAGAAACATGGAGATCCAGGAGTACCAACTATACCATGCTCCATTAAAAGAAACTATGTTAAAACTGCTTTATGTGATCTTGGAGCCGGTGTTAGTGTTATGCCTCTCTCTTTATATCATAGACTTGAATTGAATAAGTTGACACCTACTGAAATATCTTTGCAAATGGCCGATAAATCAACTGCTATACCTGTCGGTATTTGTGAGGATGTTCCTGTTGTGGTTACAAATGTTACTATTTTAACGGACTTTGTTATTCTTGATATTCCCGAGAACGATAGTATGTCGATTATCCTTGGTAGACCATTTTTGAATACTACAGGGGCTATTATTGATTGCAACAAAGGTAATGTCACTTTTCGTGTTAATGGTAATGAGCATACGGTACACTTTCCGAGGTGTGATGGGCTCTACGTTCAAATACAACAGGTGCAAAACAGTTGCACACGCGGAATACTCAGGTTAAACTTGACGATCCTAGCATATACAAATATGGCCTCGGAACACGGAGACTGAAAGGTCGAACGTCAACCATATAGTAGATATGATCAACATAGTGATGTTCACCATTGAAGACTACTCCATCTCACGTGATGATTGGACATGGTTTAGTTGATTTGGATCACGTGATCACTTGGATGACTAGAGAGATGTCTGTCTAAGTGGGAGTTCTTTAGTAATATGATTAATTAAACTTAAATTTATCATGAACTTAGTACCTGATAGTATTTTGCTTGTCTGTGTTTGTTGTAGATAGATGGCTCGTGCTGTTGTTCCATTGAATTTTAATGCGTTCCTTGAGAAAGCTAAGTTGAAAGATGATGGTAGCAATTACACGGACTGGGTCCGTAACTTGAGGATTATCCTCATTGCTGCACAGAAGAATTACGTCCTGGAAGCCCCGCTGGGTGCCAGGCCTGCTGCAGATGCAGCTGATGACGTTAAGAACGTCTGGCAGAGAAAAGATGATGACTACTCGATAGTTCAGTGTGCCATGCTTTACGGCTTAGAACCGGGACTTCAACGATGTTTTGAACGTCATGGAGCATATGAGATGTTTCAGGAGTTGAAGTTAATATTTCAAGCAAATGCCCGGATTGAGAGATATGAAGTCTCCAATAAGTTCTATAGCTGCAAGATGGAGGAGAATAGTTCTGTCAGTGAACATATACTCAAAATGTCTGGGTATAATAATCACTTGATTCAACTGGGAGTTAATCTTCCTGATGATAGTGTCATTGACAGAATTCTTCAATCACCGCCTCCAAGCTACAAGAGCTTCGTGATGAACTATAATATGCAAGGGATGGAGAAGACTATTCCCGAGCTCTTCGCAATGCTAAGGCTGCGGAGGTAGAAATCAAGAAGGAGCATCAAGTGTTGATGGTCAATAAGACCACCAGTTTCAAGAAAAAGGGTAAAGGGAAGAAGAAGGGGAACTTCAAGAAGAACAGCAAACAAGTTGCTGCTCAAGAGAAGAAACCCAAATCTGGACCTAAGCCTGAGACTGAGTGCTTCTACTGCAAGCAGACTGGTCACTGGAAAGGAATATCAAATCCGTATTGTTGTTTTTTGCCTATTTATATCATTTTTGGGACTAACCTACTAACCGGAGGTCCAGCCCGTATTGTTGTTTTTTGCCTATTTCAGTATTTCGAAGAAAAGGAATATCAAACGGAATGAAACCTTCGGAAGCGTGATTTTTGGAACGAACATGATCCAGAGAGCTTTGAGTGCAAGTCAAATTACCTTATGAATCTATCATGCGTGCTACTTATGATTCAAGTGCCAAAGATGGCACTCGTCAGATCTATCTTTGCTTTTATGCCTAGCTAGGAGCGTTAAACGATATCGCTAGTTGGGAGGCAACCCAATTTTTCTTTATCTTTTTTTTGCTCTTGTTTAGGAATAAATATTGCATCTACTCTCTGTTTAGATGTGTTTTTATCTTTTAGTTAGTGTTTGTGCCAAGTAGAACCTATAGGACAAACTACGATGATAGTTGATTTGATTCTACTGAAAAACAGAAACTTTGCGCTCACGATAAAAAAATCAATAAATCACAGAAACGTGATTTAGCATTGATTCTTTTTTCTACTGATCAATAGACAAATTGTCCAGTACTTCCTATTTTGGTAGCATTTTTAGAGTTCCAAAAGTTTGCCTTAGTTACAGATTGCTACAGACTGTTCTGTTTTTGACAGATTCTGTTTTCCGTGTGTTGTTTGCTTATTTCAATGCATCTATGGCTAGTAAATTAGTTTATAAACCATAAGGAAGTTGGAATACAGTAGGTTTAACACCAAAATAAATAAAGAATGAGTTCATGGCAGTACCTTATGTGGTGGTTTTGTTTTCTTTCACTAACGGAGCTTATAAGATTTCATGTTGAGTTTTGTGTTGTGAAGTTTTCAAGTTTTGGGTAAAACTTTTATGGACTATGGAATGAGGAGTGTCAAGAGACTAATCTTGGGGATGCCCATGGCACCCCAAGATATTCAAGGATAGCCAAAATCCTAAGCTTGGGGATGCCCCGGGAAGGCATCCCCTCTTTCGTCTTCGTTCATTGGTAACTTTACTTGGAGCTATATTTTTATTCGCTACATGATATGTGTTTTGCTTGGAGTGTCGTGTGTTATATTAGTCTTTGCTTGTTAGTTTGCCACAATCATCTTTGCTGCACACACCTTTTGGGATAAGCCTATTTGATTAGAATTTGCTAGAATACTCTATGTGCTTCACTTATATCTTTTGAGCTTGATAGTTTTTGCTCTAGTACTTCACTTATATCTTTTAGAGCAAGGTGGTGGAATAATTTTGAAGAAATTGCTAGTCTCTCATTCTTCACTTATATTATTTTGAGAGTCTTTTAGAACAACATGGTATTTGCTATGGTTACAAAGTTGGTCTTAGAATGATGAGCATCCAAGTTGGGTATAATAAAAACTATCATGGAAAAAGAATTGGATGCTATGATCAACTTGATGCTTGATAATTGTTTTGAGATATAAAGGTAGTAATGTTAGGGTCATGCTAGTGGGTAATTATGAAATTGAGAAATACTTCTATTGAAGTTGGCAAGTCTCGTAGCATGCACGTATGGTAAAAGTTGTGTGACAAATTTGTTGCATGAGGTGCTCTTTTGATTGTCTTCCTTATGAGTGGCAGTCGGGGACGAGCGATGGTCTTTTTCTACCAATCTATCCCTCTTGGGGCATGCGTAGTAGTACTTTGCTTCGAGGGCGAAGTAGACTTTTGCAATAAGTATATGAGTTCTTTTTGACTAATGTGAGTCCATGGACATATGCACACTCATCCTTTTACTTTTCTAACCTTTATTATTACCGCGCAACTTTCGCCGGTATCATAAACCCCTTATTTACCTTCCTCAAAACAGCCACCATACCTACCTATTATGGCATTTCCATAGCCATTCCGAGATATATTGCCATGCAACTTTCCACCGTTCCGATCATAGGACACACATTACTTTTGTCATATTGCTCTTTGCATGATCATGTAGTTGACATCGTATTTTTGGCAAGGCCACCTTCATAATTTTCATACATGTCGCTCTTGATTCATTGCATATCCCGGTACACCGCCGGAGGCATTCATATAGAGTCATATCTTGTTCTAGCTTTGAGTTGTAATTCTTGAGTTGTAAATCCATAAAAGTGTGATGATATTCATTATTAGAGCATTGTCCTACTGAGGAAAGGATGATGAAGGCTATGATTCCCCCACAAGTCGGGATGAGATTTCGGACTTTACAAAAAGAAAGAAAAGAAAAAAATGAGAAAAGAAAAAAATGAGAAAGGCCAAAAAGAAAAAAAGAGGCCAAAGAAAAAAAAAGAAAAAAAAGAAAATGAGAGAAAAAGAGAGAAGGGACAATGCTACTATCTCTTTTTCCACACCTGTGCTTCAAAATAGCACCATGATCTTCATGATAGAGAGTCTCCTATGTTGTCATTTTCATATACTAAGTGGGAACTTTTCATTATAGAACTTGGCTTGTATATTCCAATCATGGGCTTCCTCAAAATGCCCTAGGTCTTCGTGAGCAAGCAAGTTGGATGCACACCCACTTAGTTTCTTTTGTTGAGCTTTCATATAGCTCTAGTGCATCAGTTGCATGGCAATCCCTACTCACTCACATTGATATCTATTAATGGGCATCTCCATATAGCCCGTTAGTACGCCTAGTTGATGTGAGACTATCTTCTCCCTCTTTTTGTCCTCACAACCACCATATACCACCATAGTGTTATGTCCATGGCTTACGCTCATGTATTGCGTAAGAGTTGAAAAAGCTGAAGCGCGTTAAAAAGTATGAAACAATTGCTCGGCTCATCATCGGGGTTTTGCATGATGGGAGTATTTTTTGTAATGAAAATGAAGCATGGCCTAACTATATGATTTTGTAGGGATAAGCTTTCTTTGGCTATGCTATTTTGATAGGACATGATTATTTGTTAGTATGCTTTGAAGCATTATTATTTGTATGTTTTATAAGCTTTTATTTTGAATCATTTGGATCTGAACATTCATGCCACAATAAAGAAAATCACATTATGAATTATGCTAGGTAGCATTCCACATCAAAAATTTCTTTTTTATCATTTACCTACTCGAGGACGAGCAGGAATTAAGCTTGGGGATGCTTGTTACGTCTCCAATATATCTATAATTTTTGATTGTTCCATGCTATTATATTACCCATTTAGGATGCCTATGGGCTTTATTTTACACATTTATATCATTTTTGGCACTAACCTACTAACCGGAGGCCCAGCCCGTATTGCTGTTTTTTTTGCCTATTTCAGTATTTCAAAGAAAAGGAATATCAAACGGAGTCCAAACAGAATGAAACCTTCGGGAGCGTGATTTTTGGAACGAACATTATCCGGAGAGCTTGGAGTGCAAGTCAAGAGGCTTCCGAGGGCCCCACGAGATAGCCCCCCCTGTAGGGCGCGCCCCTTTCTCATGGGCCCCTCGGGTGACCACCGACGTACTTATTGCTCCTATATATACCTACGGACCCCGAAAACATCCAGGAGCACCACGAAACACAATTTCCACCACTGTAACCTCATGTATCCGCGAGATCCCATCTTGGAGCCTTCACCGGCACTCTGCCGGAGGGGGAATTGACCACGGAGGGCTTCTACATCAACATCCTTGCCCCTCTGATGAGTTGTGAGTAGTTTACCACAGACCTATGGGTCCATAGTTATTAGCTAGATGGCTTCTTCTCTCTTTTTGGATCTCAATACAATGTTCTCCCCGTCTCTTGTGGAGATCTATTCAATGTAATCTCTTTTCGCGGTGTGTTTGTCGAGATCCGATGAATTGTGGGTTTATGATCAAGTTTATCTATGAATAATATTTGAATCTTCTCTAAATTCTTTTATGTATGATTGAGTTATCTTTGCAAGTCTCTTCGAATTACCAGTTTGGTTTGGCCTACTAGATTGGTCTTTCTTGCCATGGGAGAAGTGCTTAGCTTTGGGTTCAATCTTGCGGTGTTCTTACCCAGTGACAGAAAGGGTTGCAAGACATGTATTGTATTGTTGCCATCGAGGATAACAAGATGGGATTTATATCACATTGCATGAGTTTATCCCTCTACATCATGTCATCTTGCTTAATGCGTTTCTCTGTTCTTATGAACTTAATACTCTAGATGCAGGCAGGAGTTGGTCGATGTGTGGAGTAATAGTAGTAGATGCAGGCAGGAGTCGGTCTACTTGTTATGGACGTGATGCCTATATACATGATCATGCCTAGATAATCTCATAACTATGCGCTTTTCTATCAATTGCTCGACAGTAATTTTATTCACCACCGTAATACTTATGCTATCTCGAGAGAAGCCTCTAGTGAAACCTATGGCCCCCGGGTCTATCTATTATCATATTTGCTTTCAATCTACTTTTATTTGCATCTTTACTTTTTGCATCTATATTATAAAATACCAAAAATATATTACTATCTCTATTAGATCTCACTTTCGTAAGTGGCCGTGAAGGGATTGACAACCCCTTTATTGCGTTGGTTGCGAGTTCTCAGTTTGTTTATGTAGGTGCGTGGGACTTTTGAGGAGCCTCCTACTGGATTGATACCTTGATTCTCAAAACTGAGGGAAATACTTACGCTACACTTGCTGCATCACCCTCTCCTCTTCGGGGAAAACCAACGCTAGCTCAAGACGTAGCAAGAAGGATTTCTGGCGCCGTTGCCGGGGAGGTCTTCGCTCAAGTCAAGACATACCAAGTACCCATCACAAACCCATCTCCCTCGCATTTACATTATTTGCCTCTCATTTTCCTCTCCCCAATTCACCCTTGCCATTTTATTCGCCCTCTCTTTCCCAATCTCCTCCTCTCTTTTCGCTTGTCATTTTTCTACTTGCTTGTGTGTTGGATTACTTGTTGCCATGGCACAAGATAATACCAAATTGTGTGATTTCTCGAATACCAATAATAATGATTTCCTTACTACTCCGATTGCTCCTCTTAATGATGTTGAGTCTTGTGAAATCAATGCTGCTTTGCTGAATCTTGTGGTGAAAGATCAACTCGCCGGCCTTCCTAGTGAAGATGCCGCTACTCATCTAAACAATTTTGTTGATTTGTGTGATATGCAAAAGAAGAAAGATACGGATAACAATATTGTCAAATTGAAGTTATTTCCATTTTCACTTAGAGATCGTGCTAAAGTTTGGTTTTCGTCTTTGCCTAAAAATAGTACTGATTCTTGGAACAAGTGCAAAGATGCTTTTATCTCTAAGTATTTTCCTCCCGCTAAGATCATCACTCTTAGGAACGATATTATGAATTTTAAACAACTTGATCATGAGCATGTTGCCCAATCTTGGGAGAGACTGAAATTGATGCTTCGCAATTGCCCCACTCATGGTTTGAATTTATGGATGATCATACAAAAATTTTATGCCGGTTTGAACTTTGCTTGTAGAAATCTCTTAGATTCGGCCGCGGGAGGCACATTTATGGAAATCACATTAGGAGATGCTAAAAAACTTCTTGATAATATTATGGCTAATTATTCTCAATGGCACACCGAAAGATCTTCTAGTAAAAAAGTGCATGCTATAGAAGAAATCAATGTTTTGAGTGGAAAGATGGATGAACTTATGAAGATGTTTGCTACTAAAAATACTCCTCTTGATCGTAATGATATGCCTTTGTCTTCTTTGATTGAGAATAATAATGAATCTATGGACGTGAATTTTGTTGGTAGGAATAGTTTTGGAAACAATGCTTATAGAGGAAACTTTAATGCTAGACCATTCCCTAGTAATTCCTCTAATAATTGTGGAAATTCCTACAATAATTCTTATGGTAATTTTAATAAGATGCCCTCTGATTTTGAGAATAGTGTGAAAGAATTTATGATTTCTCAAAAGAATTTTAATGCTTTGCTTGAAGAAAAATTGCTCAAAGTTGATGATTTGGCTAGGAACGTTGATAGACTTTCGCTTGACGTTGATTCTCTTAAAGTTAGATCTTCCCCTCCTAAGCATGATATCAATGAGTCTCTCAAAGTAATGAGAATTTCCATTGATGAGTGTAAGGAAATAACCGCTAGATTGCGTGCTAAAGAAGAAAGCTTTATGAAAGCATGTTCTTCTAGTTTCCGTGAAAATAATGATGAGGATCTTAAAGTTATTAATGCGTCTCCGATTAGATCTATGTTTTGCAATATGAATTTTGATGATTATGGGACTGACGATGAATCAACTTTGCCTAGAAGGCGTCTCAAGAATTCGGAGTCTTTAGATCTTGATGCTAAATTTGGTAAAAGTGAGATTGGAGAATCATCAACTTCTAATAATGTTGAACCCACTATCTAGGATTTCAAGGAATTTGACTATGATAATTGTTCTTTAAAAGGTTGTATTTCCTTGTTGCAATCCATTGTTAATTCTCCTCACGCTTATAGTCAAAATAAAGCTTTTACCAAGCATATCGTTGATGCCTTGTTGCAATCTTATGATGAAAAACTTAATTCGGAAGTTTCTATACCTAGAAAACTTAATGATGAGTGGGAACCTACTATAAAGATTAGAATTAAAGATTATGAGTGTTTTGCTTTGTGTGATCTGGGTGCTAGTGTTTCCACGATTCCGAAAACTTTATGTGATATTCTAGGTTTCCATGATCTTGAAGATTGCTCTTTAAATTTAAACCTTGCGGAACCATTAAAAAGCCAATGGGAAGGATCAATGATGTTCTTATTGTTGCAAATATAAATTTGGTGCCCGTAGATTTTATCGTTCTTGATATAGATTGCAATCTTTCTTGCCCTATTATTCTTGGTTGACCTTTCCTTAGAACGATTGGTGCGATTATTGCTATGAAGGAAGGGAACATTAGATACCAATTTCCCTTCAAGAAAGGCATGGAACACTTTCCAAGAAAAAAAGTCAAATTACCTTATGAATCTATCATGCGTGCTACTTATGATTCAAGTGCCAAAGATGGCACTCGTTAGATCTATCTTTGCTTTTATGCCTAGCTATGAGCGTTAAACGATAGCGCTAGTTGGGAGGCAACCCAATCTTTCTTTATCTTTTTTGTTTTTGCTCCTGTTTAGGAATAAATCTTGCATCTACTCTCTGTTTAGATGTGTTTTTATCTTTTAGTTAGTGTTTGTGCCAAGTAGAACCTATAGGATAAACTACGATGATAGTTGATTTGATTCTACTGAAAAACAGAAACTTTGCGCTCACGAGAAAAAATTCAATAAATCACAGAAACGTGCTTTTGCATTGATTCTTTTGGATGCTGATCAATAGACAAATTGTCCAGTACTTCCTATTTTGGTAGGATTTTCAGAGTTCCAAAAGTATGCGTTAGTTACAGATTGCTACAGACTCTTCTGTTTTTGACATATTCTGTTTTTCGTGTGTTGTTTGCTTATTTCAATGCATCTATGGCTAGTAAATTAGTTTATAAACCATAAGGAAGTTGTAATACAGTAGGTTTAACACCAAAATAAATAAAGAATGAGTTCATGGCAGTACCTTATGTGGTGGTTTTGTTTTCTTTCACTAACGGAGCTTATAAGATTTCCTGTTGAGTTTTGTGTTGTGAAGTTTTCAAGTTTTGGGTAAAGCTTTTATGGACTATGGAATAAGGAGTGGCAAGAGCCTAAGCTTGGGAATGCCCATGGCACCCCAAGATATTCAAGGATAGACAAAAGCCTAAGCTTGGGGATGCCCCGGGAAGGCATCCCCTCTTTCGTCTTCGTTCATTGGTAACTTTACTTAGAGCTATATTTTTATTCGCTACATGATATGTGTTTTGCTTGGAGCATCGTGTATTATATTAGTCTTTCCTTGTTAGTTTGCCACAATAATCCTTGCTGCACACACCTTTTGGGAGAAGCCTATTTGATTAGAATTTTCTAGAATACTCTATGTGCTTCACTTATATCTTTTGAGCTTGATAGTTTTTGCTCTAATACTTCACTTATATCTTTTAGAGCAAGGTGGTGGAATAATTTTGAAGAAATTTCTAGTCTCTCATTATTCACTTATATTATTTTGAGAGTCTTTTAGAACAACATGGTATTTGCTATGGTTACAAAGTTGGTCTTAGAATGATGAGCATCCAAGTTGGGTATAATAAAAACTATCATAGAAAAAGAATTGGATGCTATGATCAACTTGATGCTTGATAATTGTTTTGAGATATAAAGGTAGTAATGTTAGGGTCATGCTAGTGGGTAATTATGAAATTGAGAAATACTTTTGTTGAAGTTGGCAAGTCCCGTAGCATGCACGTATGGTAAAAGTTGTGTGACAAATTTGTTGCATGAGGTGCTCTTTTGATTGTCTTCCTTATGAGTGGCAGTCGGGGACGAGGGATGGTCTTTTCCTACCAATCTATCCCTCTTGGGGCATGCGTAGTAGTACTTTGCTTCGAGGGCGAAGTAGACTTTTGCAATAAGTATATGAGTTCTTTTTTTTGCGAAAAGTATATGAGTTCTTTTTGACTAATGTGAGTCCATGGACATATGCACACTCATCCTTTTACTTTGCTAGCCTTTATTATTACCGCGCAACTTTCGCCGGTATCATAAACCCCTTATTTACCTTCCTCAAAACAGCCACCATACCTACCTATTATGGCATTTTCATAGCCATTCCGAGATGTATTGCCATGCAACTTTCCACCGTTCCGTTCATAGGACACACATTACTTTTGTCATATTGCTCTTTGCATGATCATGTAGTTGACATCGTATTTGTGGCAAGGCCACCTTCATAATTTTCATACATGTCGCTCTTGATTCATTGCATATCCCGGTACACCACCAGAGGCATTCATATAGAGTCATATCTTGTTCTAGCTTTGAGTTGTAATTCTTGAGTTGTAAATCCATAAAAGTGTGATGATATTCATTATTAGAGCATTGTCCTAGTGAGGAAAGGATGATGAAGGCTATGATTCCCCCACAAGTCGGGATGAGACTTCGGACTTTACAAAAAGAAAGAAAAGAAAAAAAATGAGAAAAGGAAAAAATTAGGAAGGCCAAAAAGAAAAAAAAAGAGGCCAAAGAAAAAAAAAGAAGAAAAAGAAAAAAAAGAAAAAAAAGAAAATGAGAGAAAAAGAGAGAAGGGACAATGCTACTATCTCTTTTTCCACACTTGTGCTTCAAAATAGCACCATGATCTTCATGATAGAGAGTCTCCTATGTTGTCATTTTCATATACTAAGTGGGAACTTTTCATTATAGAACTTGGCTTGTATATTCCAATGATGGGCTTCCTCAAAATGCCCTAGGTCTTCGTGAGCAAGCAAGTTGGATGCACACCCACTTAGTTTCTTTCGTTGAGCTTTCATATAGCTCTAGTGCATCAGTTGCATGGCAATCCCTACTCACTCTCATTGATATCTATTAATGGGCATCTCCATATAGCCCGTTAGTACGCCTAGTTGATGTGAGACTATCTTCTCCCTCTTTTTGTCCTCACAACCACCATATACCACCATAGTGTTATGTCCATGGCTTACGCTCATGTATTGTGTAAGAGTTGAAAAGGCTGAAGCACATTAAAAAGTATGAAACAATTGCTCGGCTCGTCATCGGGGTTGTGCATGATGGGAGTATTTTTTGTAATGAAAATGAAGCATGGCCTAACTATATGATTTTGTAGGGATAAGCTTTCTTTGGCTATGCTATTTTGATAGGACATGATTATTTGTTAGTATGCTTTGAAGCATTATTATTTTTATGTTTTATAAGCTTTTATTTTGAATCATTTGGATCTGAACATTCATGCCACAATAAACAAAATCACATTATGAATTATTCTAGGTAGCATTTCACATCAAAAATTTCTTTTTTATCATTTACCTACTCGAGGACGAGTAGGAATTAAGCTTGGGGATGCTTGATACGTCTCCAACGTATCTATAATTTTTGATTGTTCCATGCTATTATATTACCCCTTTTGGATGTTTATGGGCTTTATTTTACACATTTATATCATTTTTGGGAGTAACCTACTAGCCGGAGGCCCAGCCCGTATTGCTGTTTTTTTTTGCCTATTTCAGTATTTCAAAGAAAAGGAATATCAAACAGAGTCCAAACGGAATGAAACCTTTGGGAGCGTGATTTTTGGAACGAACATGATTCGAAGAGCTTGGAGTGCAAGTCAAGAAGCTTCCGAGGGCCCCACGAGATAGGGGGCCGCGCCACCCCCCTGTAGGGCGCGCCCCCTGTGTCGTGGGCCCCTCGGGTGGCCACCGACGTACTTCTTCCTCCTATATATACCTACGCACCCCGAAAACATCCAGGAGCACCACGAAACACAACTTCCACCGCCGTAACCTCCTGTATTCGCGAGATCCCATCTTGGAGCCTTCGCCGACACTCTGCTAGAGGGGGAATCGACCATGGAGGGCTTCTACATCAACATCCTTGCCCCTCCGATGAGTTGTGAGTAGTTTACCACAGACCTATGGGTCCATAGTTATTAGCTAGATGGCTTCTTCTCTCTTTTTGGATCTCAATACAATGTTCTCCCCCTCTCTTGTGGAGATCTATTCGATGTAATCTCTTTTTGCGGTGTGTTTGTCGAGATCCGATGAATTGTGGGTTTATGATCAAGTTTATCTATGAATAATATTTGAATCTTCTCTGAATTCTTTTATGTATGATCTAGTTATCTTTGCAAGTCTTTTCGAATTATCAGTTTGGTTTGGCCTACTAGATTGGTCTTTCTTGCCATGGGAGAAGTGCTTAGCTTTGGGTTCAATATTGCGGTGTTCTTACCCAGTGATAGAAAGGGTTGCAAGACACGCATTGTATTGTTGCCATCGAGGATAACAAGATGGGGTTTATATCATATTGCATGAGTTTATCCCTCTACATCATGTCATCTTGCTTAATGCGTTACTCTGTTCTTATGAACTTAATACTCTAGATGCAGGCAGGAGTCGGTCGATGTGTGGAGTAATGGTAGTAGATGCAGGCAGGAGTCGGTCTACTTGTTATGGACGTGATGCCTATATACATGATCATGCCTAGATAATCTCATGACTATGCGCTTTTCTATCAATTGCTCGACAGTAATTTGTTCACCCACCGTAATACTTATGTTATCTCGAGAGAAGCCTCTAGTGAAACCTATGGCCCCCGGGTCTATCTCTCATCATATTTGCTTTCAATCTACTTTTATTTGCATCTTTACTTTTTGCATCTATATTATAAAATACCAAAAATATATTACTATCTCTATTAGATCTCACTTTCGTAAGTGGTCTGAAGGGATTGACAACCCCTTTATTGCGTTGCTTGCGAGTTCTCAGTTTGTTTGTGTAGGTGCGTGGGACTTTTGAGGAGCCTCCTACTGGATTGATACGTTGGTTCTCAAAACTAAGGGAAATACTTACGCTACACTTGCTGCATCACCCTCTCCTCTTCGGGGAAAACCAACGCTAGCTCAAGATGTAGCAAGGTTCGCGGCGGGTATCGTTATTTTCTCACATTCACAGATGATTTGAGCAGATATGGGTATATCTACTTAATGAAACACAAGTCTGAAACATTTGAAAAGTTCAAAGAATTTCAGAGTGAATTGGAAAATCATCGTAACAAGAAAATAAAGTTTCTACGATCTGATCGTGGAGGAGAATATTTGAGTTACGAGTTTGGTTTACATTTGAAACAATGCGGAATAGTTTCGCAACTTACGCCACCCGGAACACCACATCGTAATGGTGTGTCCGAACGTCGTAATCGTACTTTACTAGATATGGTGCGATCTATGATGTCTCTTACTGATTTACCGCTATCATTTTGGGGTTATGCTTTAGAGACGGCTGCATTCACGTTAAATAGGGCACCATCAAAATCCATTGAGACGACGCCTTATGAACTGTGGTTTGGCAAGAAACCAAAGTTGTCGTTTCTTAAAATTTGGGGCTGCGATGCTTATGTGAAGAAACTTCAACCAGATAAGCTCGAACTCAAATAGGAGAAATGTGTCTTCATAGGATACCCAAAAGAGACTATTGGGTACACCTTCTATCACAGATCTGAAGGCAAGACTTTTGTTGCTAAATTCGGATCCTTTCTAGAAAAAGAGTTTTTCTCGAAAGAAGTGAGTGGGAGGAAAGTAGAACTTGATGAGGTAACTGTACATGCTCCCTTATTGGAAAATAGTTCATCACAAGAACCGGTTCATGTGACAACTACGCCAATTAGTGTGGAAGCTAATGATATTGATCATGAAACTTCAGATCAAGTTACTACCGAACCTCGTAGGTCAACCAGAGTAAGATCCGCACTAGAGTGGTACGTTAATCCTATTCTGGAAGTCATGTTACTTGACCATGGCTAACCTATGAACTATGAGGAAGCGATGATGAGCCCAGATTCCGCAAAATGGCTTGAGGCCATGAAATCTGAGATGGGATCCATGTATGAGAACAAAGTATGGACTTTGGTTAACTTGCCCGATGATCGACAAGCCATTGAGAATAAATGGATCTTCAAGAAGAAGACTAACGCTGATGGTAATGTTACTGTCTACAAAGCTCGACTTGTTGCGAAAGGTTTTCGACAAGTTCAAGGGGTTGACTACGATGAGACTTTCTCACCCGTAGCGATGCTTAAGTCTGTCCGAATCATGTTAGCAATTGTTGCATTTTATGATTATGAAATATGGCAAATGGATGTCAAAACTGCATTTCTGAATGGATTTTTGGAAGAAGAGTTGTATATGATGCAACCAGAAGGTTTTGTCGATCCAAAAGGTGCTAACAAAGTGTGCAAGCTCCAGCGATCCATTTATGGACTGGTGCAAGCCTCTCGGAGTTGGAATAAACGCTTTGATAGTGTGACCAAAGCATATGGTTTTATATAGACTTTTGGAGAAGCCTGTATTTACAAGAAAGTGAGTGGGAGCTCTATAGCATTTCTGATATTATATGTAGATGACATATTGTTGATTGGAAATGATATAGAATTTCTGGATAGCATAAAGGGATACTAGAATAAAAGTTTTTCGATGAAAGACCTCGGTGAAGCTGCTTACATATTGGGCATCAAGATCTATAGAGATAGATCAAGACGCTTAATTGGACTTTCACAGAGCACATACCTTGATAAAGTTTTGAAAAGGTTCAAAATGGATCAGGCAAAGAAAGGGTTCTTGCCTGTATTACAAGGTGTGAAGTTGAGTCAGACTCAATGCCCGACCACAGCAGAAGATAGAGAGAAAATGAAAGATGTTCCCTATGCTTCAGCCATAGGCTCTATCATGTATGCAATGTTGTGTACCAGACCTGACGTATTCTTATCAATAAGTTTAGCAGGGAGGTACCAAAGTAATCCAGGAGTGGATCACTGGACAGCGGTCAAGAATATCCTGAAATACCTAAAAAGGACTAAGGATATGTTTCTCGTTTATGGAGGTGACAAAGAGCTAGTCGTAAATGGTTACGTCGATGCAAGCTTTGACACTGATCCGGACGATTCTAAATCGCAAACCGGATACGTGTTTATATTGAATGGTGGAGCTGTCAGTTGGTGCAGTTCTAAACAAAGCGTCATGGCGGGATCTACATGCGAAGCAGAGTACATAGCTGCTTCGGAAGTAGCAAATGAGGGAGTTTGGATGAAGGACTTCATTTCCGATCCAGGTGTCATACCTAGTGCATCGGGACCAATGAAGATCTTCTGTGACAATACTGGTGCAATTGCCTTGGCAAAGGAATCCAGAATTCACAAGAGGACCAAGCACATCAAGAGACGCTTCAATTCCATCCAGGACAAAGTCCAAGTGGGAGACATAGAGATTTGCAGATACATACGGATCTGAATGTTGCAGACCCGTTGACTAAGCCTCTTCCACGAGCAAAACATGATCAGCACCAAGGCTCCATTGGTGTTAGAATCATTACTGTGTAATCTAGATTATTGACTCTAGTGCAAGTGGGAGACTGAAGGAAATATTCCCTAGAGGCAATAATAAAGTTATTATTTATTTCCTTATATCATGATAAATGTTTATTATTCATGCTAGAATTGTATTAACCTGAAACATAATACATGTGTGAATACATAGACAAACATAGTGTCACTAGTATGCCTCTACTTGACTAGCTCGTTAATCAAAGATGGTTATGTTTCCTAACCATAGACATGAGTTGTCATTTGATTAACGGGATCACATCATTAGGAGAATGATGTGATTGACATGACCCATTTCATTAGCTTAGCACTTGATCGTTTAGTATGTTGCTATTGCTTTCTTCATGACTTATACATGTTCCTACAACTATGAGATTATGCAACTCCCGTTTACCGGAGGAACACTTTGTGTGCTACCAAACGTCACAATGTAACTGGGTGATTATAAAGAAGCTCTACAGGTGTCTCCAAAGGTACATGTTGAGTTGGCGTATTTCGAGATTAGGTTTTGTCACTCCGATTGTCGGAGAGGTATCTCTGGGCCCTCTCGGTAATGCACATCACTATAAGCCTTGCAAGCAATGTATCTAATGAGTTAGTTACGGAATGATGCATTATGTAACGAATAAACAGACTTGCCGGTAACGAGATTGAACTAGGTATTGGGATACCGACGATAGAATCTCGGGCAAGTAACATACCGATGACAAAGGGAACAACGTATGTTGTTATGCGGTTTGACCGATAAAGATCTTCGTAGAATATATAGGAGCCAACATTGGCATCCAGGTTCCGCTATTGGTTATTGACCAAAAACATGTCTCGGTCATGTCTACATAGTTCTCGAACCCGTAGGGTCCGCACGCTTAAAGTTACGATGATAGTATTATTATGAGTTTATGAGTTTTGATGTACCGATAGTTGTTCGGAGTCCCGTATGTGATTACAGACATGACGAGGACTCTCGAAATGGTCGAGACATAAAGATCGATATATTGGACGACTATATTTGGACACCGGAAAGGTTCCGGGTGAGATTGGGACAATACCGAAGCTCCGGGAGGTTATCGGAACCCCCCGGGAGGTATATGGGCCTTATTGGGCCTTAGTGGAAAGGAGGGGAAAGGAGCAAGGGAGGCACCCCCCCAAGCCCAATCTGAATTGGGAGGGGGGCCGGCCCCCCTTTCCTTCCTCCCTCCTTCCTCTTTCTTCCCTCTCCCTCTCCTAATAGGAAAAGGGGGAGTCCTACTCCCGGTGGGAGTTGGACTCCCCCCTAGGGTGCGCCAGCCCCCTTGGCCGGCCCCCTCCTCCACTCCTTTATATACGGGTGAAAGAGCATGCGGCGCCCCCATGTTTGGTTTTGGTAATTGATGACAATCTCTATGGACTAATGGTTGCCTTGAGTTATATTTGAAGGTTTTGTCCATAGGTTTTTCTTGAAGTCCATGTGTTGGTTTCAAGGAGTTTATGAGTTGACCAAGGTGCTATTTAGGAATTATCCAAAGATTGGTCATGTGAGTATTGAGCTTATTGCAAGCATGTCTTGAAGAAGAAGATTGTGTGATCATTCATGTTTACCTTCAAGACATCATCCAAATGAAGAGAGTTGGAAAGATTCAAGGGTGATCAAGACTAATTCAAGAGTGAATCAAGTTAATCAACTCATAAAGCATAGAAGATGTACCGAAAGGAATCAAGTGATCCCATGGTATGGTAAGAATTGTCCATTGCACTTTGTGTACTAACCCATGGTCTATGTGAGAGTTCTATGTGGGGTTAGGTACGCGTCCATGGGCTTGCTTCAAGGAGAAGATATCATACAACCCATGGAAAGAATGACATCAAGTGGTGATCATCATCAAGATTGCCGTGTGCAAGTTCAAGTGGAGCATCACGAAGAGATAAAGTGCTTGAATCTTGCCACCCATTGTGGTGTCAATGGCCCTAGTGGCTTCTTGGGGAGCATTGTGCCTCCACACCGCTCCAAACGGAGATTAGCATCCGCAAGGGTGTGAACTTTGGGATACATCTTCGTCTCCGCGTGCCTTGGTTATCTCTTACCCGAGCCTTTACTTATGCACTTTACTTTGTGATAGCCATATTGTTCTTTGTCATATATCTTGCTATCACATAGTTACTTATCTTGCTTAGCATAAGTTGTTGGTGCACATAGGTGAGCCTAGTTGTTTTAGGTTTTGTGCTTGACAAATTAACCGCTAGGTTTATTCCGCATTTGTTCAAGCCTAAACTGTAATTATTTTAAAGTGCCTATTCACCCCCCCCTCTAGGCGACATCCACAATCTCTCAATTGGTATCAGAGCCTCGTCTCTCTTTGTTGGGCTTAACCGCCCAGAGAGTAAAGATGTCGACTTGGGGATTAGGATTCTCTGACACTCTTAGTTTTGATGGCACACATTTTGATGTTTGGGTAATTCGCATGCTTAATCTCTTTAGGGTCATGGACCCAAATTTAGAGCGAATTGTAGATATGGGTTTTTCTCCTCCAAAGGATCCCCAAAGATTATCTTTAGAGGATTAGAAAAACATTTATCTCAATGCTCAAGCTTCTAATGTGCTTTTCGATGCTTTGAGCAATGTAGTTATATTTCAACTCATGCCGTTCCGGGATGCTCATGAGTTGTGGACGAAGCTTCAAGATAAATATGGTGTGTCCAAGATTTGTGGGGATGATTGTTCTCCCTCCACCTCCGGCCGTATAGTCTTCTCAACTTCTTCTACTTCACCTACATGTGGTTTGTCACAAGGTAATGATATGGTGAGTAGTGTTGGTCATTGCAATGATGATAGTATGCTTATTGTGGATGATCATTCATCACTATATTATTGCAATACTCCTTCTTTGGACTTTAACACTTCGAGCACTCCAAATGTTTCACATGCTTGTGTTGATAGTACTTGCATATCATGTAGAAATTGCTCGACTAAATCTCATGATGATATGCTTGCTATGTCTTGTTTCCATGATAAAAATGCATCTATTTCCTCGAATTGTTGTGCTAACAATGTAGAGGAAACCGAACACTCCATGGAACAAGATGTGGTGTTTAATGGTGCCTCAAGGGATCCTACATCATCATCTATTGCTTTTTGCCTTATGGCTAAGGCGTCAAAGGTATCTCCTACTTTGTACCCCAATATGTCTCTTGATGATGATGTTGATGCTAATGATGACGAGGATAATGATGAAGAGAATGATAATGTTGTGTCCTTAAAAATTAAGGGGGAAATGATTTTTAAAGCTCTTCATAAAAATAAAATTGCTCGTTCCAACTTCATGGAAATAATGTCCATTGCCATTGATGGCAAGAAATACATTGAGGAGTTGGAATCTCGTCTAGAGGAGTATGAGGTCACCATTGAGAAAATGGAAGCTCTTGAGCGTGATTACGCAAATGAGATCGCGGAGGTATCTCAAGCTCTTGAACATGAACAAACCACCTCTGAATCTCTTGAGGAGACTTTTGCTCTAGAATTATCTAGAGTGAGGGAATCTCATGATAGAGCTCTTGAGGTGGCCAATGATTTCAAAACTAGAAATGCTAAGCTTGAAGTTTCTCATGCTAGACTCCTTGAGGATTTTGAGCACCTCGAAAATGGCTCAAGGGTCATCAAGGGTGAGCTCATCAAACTCACCGAGTCTCATGCCCAACTTGAAGCTTCTTATTTAAAAGAGCTTGCCAAGTTGTCCTCTCCTATTGTTGTAAATGATGATGCTTGTGCTACTAACTCTATTACTTGTGAAGCATCCATTTTGAAGGAGAATGTTGAGCTACGGGCTCAACTTGACGTGCTATCTAGCAATTATGGGAAATTGGAAGAAAGTCATGAAAAGCTCTCAAGCTCTCATGATGATCTTCTAGTATCCGACAGTGTGCTAAAGATAGCTCATGAAGCCATGACTGCTAAGGTAACATCTAGTGAGCCTCATGTGGATACTAGCACTACTTCTAGTCAAGATAGTATATTGCCATGTGCTAGTCCTTGTAATTCTTCTACTCACAATGTTGGTACATCTTGTGATGAATTGCTTTCCTTGCCTTGTTGCTCTAACAATGAAGCTTATACTTCCTCTAGTATTTGTGTTGAGACTAACCATGTAGAGGAAATCAAAGAGCTCAAGGCCCAAGTCACATCTTTGAAGAAAGACTTGGAAAAGGGTCATGAAGGGAATTCCACACTCAACAATATCTTGAGTGTGCAAAAATCCCCCAATGACAAAGGTGGACTTGGATTCAACTCCAATAAGAAGAAGAAGTCCAAGAGAATCAAGAAGAAGGGCCAAGAGCAAGTCAAGAATTCGGCCAAGATTATTTGCTTCAAGTGCAAAATTGAAGGGCATCATGTTAGATCTTGCCCATTGAAGAAGAAGGCCATTAGTGACAAGCAACAAGGGAAGAGGCCACAAGTTCAATCTCATGCTCAGCGTCAAGTTGAAGAAAGGCCACTTCCCAAGAAGACTCAAGTTAATGCTTCTCTTGTTGAGAAATCAAGTGAGAAGAAAGTGAAGAGTAGACATTGCTACTTATGTCGTGAGAAAGGTCACGTTGCTTCTTCATGCACTAGTGGTAACTTATCCAACCCAATTATTATTGATGATATCTATTCTCTTGGGAAGGATAAGGTTGGCAATGTGTTTGCCAAGTTTGTTGGTACTCAAAGTGGTGTCAAGAAAAGAACCATTTGGGTAGCCAAGCCTATTGTGACTAACCTCTTAGGACCCAACTTGGTTGGGGACCACCAAACTCAAACTTGATCAATAGGTGTTGATGGAGGGCATTGAAGACTTGGCTACATTATGAAGAATTAAGGGGACTTCATCATTCTTATTGTCTCAAGCCAAGTCAATTGGATTATCAAGTTTCTATCTTATATCCAATGTGCCTCCTTGCGGTAACTTGTACTTAAATTGTTTACATTGAAAGTTACTTTCCCCCTTGCATGTTTTGGTTTTGTTCCTTGCATGTGTTTGTATATGTTGTGCTTCCAACTGTGTGTGATGGTTTGCACATCATGTACGTGTGTGTCATGCTTTGATCCTTTTTGCTTCCTGTTTGTATCCTAGTTGGCTCGTGTGAGAGATTAATGGAACATCCCATTATGGGGGAGTGATGTGCTTTGTGCACCTCACAATCCTATAAATGTGTGTACATGAGGAATACCATCTAGTATTGATATTACAAGATTATCTAGTCGCTAGGTGGTATATCTCTCATGAGAAATTTAAATTCTCAAAATTCCATTGATTATCTCTTGTTGGGTCCTCTTATTGCCTCTTATTAAGTTCTTAATGGTATCACATTATGGGGGCGTAATATGCTAAGTGCATATTACAAGCCTAGAAAATGTGTACATTTGAGATATTGTCACCTAGAATTGATATTGTAGATTATCTTGTTCCTAGGTGGCATGTTAGCTCTACAAGTTGCAATTTGCTTGTGTTTGGTGTGAAGATGATGTCGGATATCCTTGTTATCTACCACCAGGAATTATTTCCAAATACTTCTTGTCTTTTGACAATTGTTAGTCACTTTTGTGTGGTAGAATTTATTTATCATATTTACATTGGCTTTTGTTTTTATTTGCCTTTTCGCTTGCCAAGGTTTGTGTCAACTCCCATTGTCTTCCATACCACTTGTGGATCTTGTTTATTTCTTGTTCTTGTCTAGGGTTTTCTAGATATAGTGAAAGTGGTGATCCCACCTTGTGCATTTTGTATTCAAATACACATTCCCTATATAATGCACAACTCATGGGGGAGCTATCCTATTTTCTGAACACTCTTCTTGTGATCCTTATCAAGTGTGTAGGTGGAAGGCAAGCCATTTCTTTTTGGTACTTTGTGCCATCATGAAACTTTGTTGAGAGCTTGGGTTGTTTGGAACCATCCTCTCTTTGGGAGTTTGACATCTTTTATTTTAGTGTGTATCAATGGATATCTCACTCCTTGTTGTATCTTTAATGATATCTTCCAAGTGATGATTTATCAGTTTGGTATCCTTTTCTCTTGGCATTTCGTTTTGTTTTGGTTTTAGTTCTTGAAAGTCTTGAGCATGCATATTTACTTCATGTATGTTTTATGGCATGCTTTCTTTCTTTGACTCAATATATAGGGGAAACTCCACCTAGTCTCAATTTGTATGAGATGTGCATGAAATTCTTTTTCAAATCTATATGCACATGTTTATGTGGAGTTTGTCCTATGTATTGGTGTTTCTAACTATTTGGTCCCGATGAGTTTGGGTACCGTTTAGTGTGTGTTGTTCTTCTAGGAACATTTGGAGATTCATTGGATGCTTGGCTCACTGACAAGGAAGGTGTTGTCACCATGTGCATTTTGGAGTCAAGCTAGGATGATCAATGAACTACTATCTACCTTCAATGGGTATCTACTACATCCTTCCAATGATATCTCGGTAACAAGTATCTTTATCTACTTCATGCACACATTTATTGCATCAACCTTGTGTAGGTTGTATCATGGCATGTGTTTCACTAGTTCTTGTGATACTTGTTTCCTTTCTCAAAGCATCTCAACGATGATCTCATGTTGCTAGTTGTGATGTCTTTGATGGTTGTGTGGTAGGAATTCATCTATATCTAATAAGACCATATCTAGCCATGTGCTATGCTTCCAAGCAAATATCTTATTGGTATATCTATGACTTCCTTTTGGATATCTTGTTCCTTCATGTTGTAACTATTCCGGGTGTACATCCTTCTTTGTAGATATATCTTCATGATTTCGTCTACCTGGAATCTTATACACTTGAGAGAAGTTGCATATCTAGATGATATCCTTTCTTTCATGTCCACCTTGTCTTTCTTATGTTATTTCTTTGGTGGCTCCGTGAAAGCTTTTGCCTTGAGAGCATGTCCTCTATCGTTGCCTCTTGATGCACTCTTGTGTGGTGAAGATTATTTTCCTCTTGCTTATCTTTACGAGGCTTGGTATCCCTCGTCTTGATGAGCCTCTCTTCGTCTATCTTCACCACGGGTTGTCACAAGCATAGGTTCTCTATTTACTTATTAGTAAGCTTGTGAACCCATTTGCCAGTTGTGTGTGGGAATGATAGGCCTTGCACCGTGCGCCTCATTCTTTCAAGACTATGTTGATGCTTAGTGCTCATCCTAATTTTAGTCTTCTCAAGTGCTTCGCCATGACTCACACACATCATTTTTGGTTGAGCCTTTTCTTAAGTTTCCTCTCCTACATGTTACTCAACCATGTGCTCGTTGCAAGCGCTAGGCTTTGTTTCCTATTTGCTCACTTGCACTGAATGTGAGTTTCTATTGATTTTGGGGGAGCTATGATCCTATTTTGTGCACTTTGTATTCAAATACAAATATTCTTATGTGTGCACAAATCATGGGGAGCTTCTCTAGTTTCTTTAGAACACCCCTTTGCGCTTTTCTTATCTTTTCTTGTGGCTCGTAGGATTATTGGTCTAGTTGCTTCAATTGGTATCTTTTGATTGCTTGTGTCTCTCTTTGTTATGTCTTTGTGGCATATCTTTCTGTTGCAATCTTTGGGCCTCAATATAGTTTGTGTTCCTCCAAGTATTTACCGCTGGATATGTGTATTTCATTCCACCCTCTTGTGAGGAAATACACAATTTATGGAGAACCACAATTTATATTGGTCTTCTTAGCTTTTCGCCCATTTTGGCAATCGATGCCAATGGGGGAGAAGTTTCAGAGAGTTTTGTGGAGAAGTTTAGAGATTTATCTCTTCTTGCTTTGGTTTTGTTCCTTAGCATTTGCATCTCATATGCATGCACTATTGGTTGTTGCATTGCATAGTGAAGCATAATTCCTTAAACTCTCTTGAAAGTGATTGTCAACAGTTACCAAAATGGGGGAGATTGAAAGAACATGCGGTGCCCCCATGTTTGGTTTTGGTAATTGATGACAATCTCTATGGACTAATGGTTGCCTTGAGTTATATTTGAAGGTTTTTGTCCATAGGTTTTTCTTGAAGTCCATGTGTTGGTTTCAAGGAGTTTATGAGTTGACCAAGGTGCTATTTAGGAATTATCCAAAGATTGGTCATGTGAGTATTGAGCTTATTGCAAGCATGTCTTGAAGAAGAAGATTGTGTGATCATTCATGTTTACCTTCAAGACATCATCCAAATGAAGAGAGTTGGAAAGATTCAAGGTTGATCAAGACTAAGTCAAGAGTGAATCAAGTTGATCAACTCACAAAGCGTAGAAGATGTACCGAGAGGGATCAAGTGATCCCATGGTATGGTAAGCATTGTCCATTGCACTTTGTGTACTAACCCATGGTCTATGTTAGAGTTCTATGTGGGGTTAGGTACGCGTCCATTGGCTTGCTTCAAGGAGAAGATATCATACAACCCATGGAAAGAATGACATCAAGTGGTGATCGTCATCAAGATTGCCGTGTGCAAGTTCAAGTGGAGCATCATGAAGAGATCAAGTGCTTGAATCTTGCCATCCATTGTGGTGTCAATGGACTTGTGAAGATGTGCCTAAGAGTGGCTCACCCATAGTGGACTATGGGGGAGAAATCATCTAGTCTTCATCGAGCCATCGCAATCAAGAAAGGTGGTCCAACTTGAGGGAGTCAAGATCCTCTTCATCTAGCTCAAGTGGACCATGTGAAAGGCAAAGGTTTGCCCTTGATAGGTTGTCTATTTTTCCGGTCTCATGGTGGTAGTTGGGAGACCGGGTTATAGGATAATTTGTCGTACTATCAAGGGGGGCTCTCAAGTTGGTAGCTTGATCGTATCGTTAGTAGAGAGCTCAAACCATTGCATCCTTGCATCATGTTTCTTGGTTCTTGTTTGGTTATCTTTGTGAGTCTTAGAGCTTATGTTCATCTTGATGACAAGCTTGAGTTCATCGAAAACGGAGTTCGCATGCGTCTTCTATGATGTTTTCGGTGTTGGAGGTTTTACCGGTCTTATCCGAGGAAGGGTTATCACCTTTTTCTTATGGGCCTTTTCTCATTTGCTTATTCTTGATATTTCTATCAATATTGTGTTAGCCCATGTTGTTAGCTTTCCAACAAACTTGGTTTCGTTGAATTCGGAGTCAGTTTGCAAAAGTTGTGGATGTTTTGGTAAAGGTTGCAGCGGTACTACCGCGACTAGAGCGGATGTAATTTTTTACTACCGCTCCAGAGCGGTACTACCGCGGCTCCTGAGCGGTAGTACCACTCCAGAGCAGTACTACTGCGGCTCCTAAGCGGTAGTACCGCTCCGGACCAAAATCCCATGTTTTGCTCAGCGGAAGTAGGCACGGAAGTATTTTTTTAGTACCGCTCGCAAGCAGTAGTACCGCTACCATTTGCTGTAGTACCGTGAGGTCAAGCGGTAGTACCGCTCTGGCGGTTCTTTACTGGCTTTTTGCCTCTTCGCTGTTGTTTTTCAAAGGGGTACTACCGCCCTAGCGGTAGTACCGCTCCTTGGAGCGGTAGTACCGCTCTGTGCAGGCTGTGAGCATAACGGTTGGATTTTTTCCCACCTATAAAAGGGGGTCTTCTTACCCATTGAACCTTATCCTTTGAGCTCGTGTTCTTCCCCCATTGTTGACCTTCTCCGAGCTTGCTATCTCTCAATCCCTCCATGGATTCTTGCTAGTTTTTGAGGGAAAAGAGAGAGGAGATCTAGATCCACGTTTCCACCAATCACTTTCTCCTCTATGTGAGGGGAACCCCTTGGATCTAGATCTTAGAGTTCTTGGTGTTCTCCTTCTTGTTCTTCCTCTCATTTTCCTCCCTAGCATTAGTTGCTTCGGTGGGATTTGGGAGAGAAGGACTTGGGCACTCCGTGTTCCCTTGCCATTGCATTTGGTGCATCGGTTTGAGTTCTCCACTGTGATACGTGGAAGTTTCAAGTTGAGAAGCTTATTACTCTTGGGTGCTTGGTGCCCTTGAGCTTGTTCCTCTTGGGTGCTTTGGCGCCCTAGACGGTTGGTGGTGCTTGGAGCTCAATCATTGTGGTGTAAAGCTCCGGGCAAGCGTCGGGGTCTCCAATTAGGTTGTGGAGATCGCCCCGAGAAATTTGACGGGTACCGGTGACCGCCCTCAAGGGTTGCCAAAGTGTACGGGTTCAGTGACCACCCCCAAGGGTCGCCATTTGTACGGGTCGGTGACCGCCCTCAAGGGTCCCTTAGTGGAATCACGGCATCTTGCATTGTGCAAGGGCATGAGGAGATTACAGTGGCCCTAGTGGCTTCTTGGGGAGCATCGTGCCTCCACACCGCTCCAAACGGAGATTAGCATCCGCAAGGGTGTGAACTTCGGGATACATCGTCGTCTCCACGTGCATCGGTTATCTCTTACCCGAGCCCTTTACTTATGCACTTTACTTTGTGATAGCCATATTGTTCTTTTTCATATATCTTGCTATCACATAGTTACTTATCTTGCTTAGCATAAGTTGTTGGTGCACATAGGTGAGCCTAGTTGTTTTAGGTTTTGTGCTTGACAAATTAACCGCTAGGTTTATTCCGCATTTGTTCAAGCCTAAACCTTAATTATTTTAAAGCGCCTATTCACCCCCCTCTAGGCCACATCCACGATCTTTCAACGGGGGAGGGGGGAACCCCATAGACACAAGAATTGATCTCTTGATCTCTTAGCCGTGTGCGGTGCCCCCCTCCACCATAGTCCTCCTCGATAATATTGTAGCGGTGCTTAGGCGAAGCCCTGTGACGGTAGAACATCAAGATCGTCACCACACCGTCGTGCTGATGGAACTCTCCCTCGACACTCGGCTGGATTGGAGTTCGAGTGACGTCATTGAGCTGAACGTGTGCTAGAACTCGGAGGTGCCATAGTTTCGGTGCTTGATCGGTCGGGTCGTGAAGACGTATGACTACATCAACCACGTTGTTCTAACGCTTCCGCTTTCGGTCTACGAGGGTACGTGGACATCACTCTCCCCTCTCGTTGCTATGCATCACCATGATCTTGCGTGTGCGTAGGAAAATTTTGAAATTACTATGTTCCCTAACAGTCTTTTGCTAGCCTTCACCTGGACTAAACGGGAATACTTCTTGTGCATCCAAACTCCATGAACCCCAAAGTTATTCCATATGAGTCCACCATACCTTCCTATATGCGGTATTTACCTGTTGTTCCAAGTAAATTTGTATGTTTCAAACTCCAAACCTTCAAATGAAATTTTGTTTTGTATGCTCGAGAAGCTCATGTATCAACTAGGGCTCTCTGTATCTTCCATGCTAGGTGGGTTATTCTCAAGGGGAGTGGACTCCGCACCTCATTCACGAGAAAATGGCTGGTAACCGGGATGCCTAGTCCCATGCTCAAATCAAATCAAAATAACTAAACAAAACTCACCCAGGATTGTTGCTAGTTGGAGGCACCCATTGTTTCGGGCAAGCCATGGATTGATGCTTGTTGGTGGTGGGGGAGTATAAAGTTTACCATTCTGTTTGGGAACCGCCTATAATGTGTGTAGCATGGAAGATATCGAGATCTCATAGTTGTTATGTTGACAGTGAAAGTATACCGCTCAAAATGTTATTCATCTCTATTTCAAATCGAGCTCTGGCACCTCTACAAATCCCTGCTTCCCTCTGCGAAGAGCCTATCTATTTACTTTTATGTTGAGTCATCACCCTCTTATTAAAAAGCACCCGCTGGAGAGCACCGCTGTCATTTGCATGCATTACTGTTAGTTTATATTGGGTATGACTTGACTGGATCTCTTTTACCATGAATTACAATGTTTAGTCAGTCCTTAATCTTTAAAGGTGCTCTGCATTTATGTTTTGCGGTCTCAGAAAGGGTTAGCGAGATACCATCTTGTTATATCATATTATGATTATTTTGAGAAAGTGTTGTCATCCGAGATTTATTATTATTGCTCGCTAGTTGATTATGCCATTGATATGAGTAAACTGAGACCTGAGTGTTATTGTGAATATGGTTAGTTCATAATCTTTGCTGAAAACTTGAATGCTGGCTTTACATATTTACAATAACAAGAGCAAACAGAGTTTGTAAAAATTTTTCTTTATCACTTTCAGTTTGTCAACTGAATTGCTTGAGGACAGGCAAAGGTTTAAGCTTGGGGGAGTTGATACGTCTCCGTCATATCTACTTTTCCAAACACTTTTGCCCTTGTTTTGGACTCTAACTTGCATGATTTGAATGGAACTAACCCAGACTGACGTTGTTTTCAGCAGAACTGCCATGGTGTTATTTTTGTGCAGAAATAAAAGTTCTCGGAATGACATGAAAATCCACGGAGCAACTTTTCATAATTAATAAAAAATACTGGTGAAAGAATCAACGTCAGGGGTCCCACACCCTGTCCACGAGGGTGGGGGCGCGCCCCCTCCCCCTGGGCGCGCCCCTGCCTCGTGGGCCCCCTGGACATCCACCGCAACTCCAACTCCATATATTTGCTTCCGCGGAGAAAAAAATCAGAGAGAAAGTTTGATCGTGTTTTACGATACAGAGCCGCCGCCAAGCCCTAATCTCTCTCAGGAGGGCTGATCTGGAGTCCGTTTGGGGCTCCGGAGAGCGGGATTCGTCGCCGTCGTCATCATCAACCATCCTCCATCACCAATTTCATGATGCTCACTGTCGTGCGTGAGTAATTCCATCGTAGGCTTGCTGGACGGTGATGGGTTGGATGAAATTTACCATGTAATCAAGTTGGTTTTGTTAGGGTTTGATCCCTAGTATCCACTATGTTCTGAGATTGATGTTGCTATGACTTTGCTATGCTTAATACTTGTCACTAGGGCCCGAGTGCCATGATTTCAGATCTGAACCTATTTTGTTTTCATGAATATGTGTGAGTTCTTGATCCTATCTTGCAAGTCTATAGTCACCTATTATGTGTTATGATCCGACAACCCCGAAGTGATAATAATCGGGATACTTCTCGGTGATGACCGTAGTTTGAGGAGTTCATGTATTCACTATGTGTTAATGCTTTGGTATGGTACTCTATTAAAAGGAGACCTTAATGTCCCTTAGTTTCCACTAGGACCCCGCTGCCACGGGAGGGTAGGACAAAAGATGCCATGCAAGTTCTTTTCCATAAGCACGTATGACTATATTCAGAATACATGCCTACGTTACATTGATGAACTGAAGTTAGTTCTGTGTCACCCTATGTTATAACTATTACATGAGGAATCACATCTGACATAATTATCCATCACTGATTCAATGCCTACGAGCTTTTCACATATTGTGCTTTGCTTATTTACTTTACCGTTGCTACTGTTACAATTACTACAAAACTGCTACCGTTACTTTTGCCACTGTTACCATTACTTTCATACTACTTTGCTACTAAATACTTTGCTGCAGATACTAAGTTATCCAGGTGTGGTTAAATTGACAACTCAACTGCTAATACTTGAGAATATTCTTTGGCTCCCCTTGTGTCGAATCAATAAATTTGGGTTGAATACTCTACACTCGAAAACAGTTGCGATCCCCTATACTTGTCGGTTATCAATGGACTAGCAAAAGAGCCCGTGTGTTGCAACGGGAGAAAAAACATAACGCATGCTCTTAACCCAACAACCATCACTCAAGACCACAATAGGTCCATCTCCTTTATTTTAGTGAGGCATCATATTTGTGTTGCCGCTTATCCTGCTTTTCACCCTCGCCGGCGATGGCCTCAGTGTTCACATAAATCAAAACGTGTTTGAATATGCTTAATCCTAAGGCGTCTCTCTCTCCCTCTCTCCTCCCTCTCCCTCTCTCTATCTCGCTTTCTCTCACTCTCACAACGAGAAATCTGTTATTTTTCGCTGTGACATTTTTCAGAGGTATACATGTGTTGTTATCGATGTTTTTCCCTATATGGTTATAGTGGGGTGTTTATTTACAATCCAGATCGCCGCCAGTACAAAAAATCGGATTGTGCGCTATAAATTATAAGTTTACTTCCAAAACAATATTTTAAAAAATATTTAACAGGTAAAATTAACATCATATTTAGATTCCACACATTTTTCTAATCAAATTTCGTATATAACATGTTAAAATCAGAGTTACGGTCTAAAAGATATGGATAATTTAGAAAATCATTTGTTTGACTTAAATATCTTCCAAAATAATATTTAAAAATACTTAATAGGTAAAATTAATCTCATATTCATATTTTACATATTTTTCTAATCAAATTTCATATATAACATGTTCAAATCGGAGTTACGGTTTGAAATATATGAATAATTTAGAAAAGCATTTGTTTGATTTAAATATGATGCGCGGATGAATTACCTAAAAGGTTAGGAGGGTTTTCAAAAAATGTAAAATAACGGTTCTGGTGTGACTTAAATCCGGACAGCGGGTTGATTTCAAGAAAACATAGGGGCTTTTGTGTAAAATAAGAAAAAAAACGATTTGTTCTTACTAAAAACAGGACTGCAAGTTGAATTCTCTGAAACAGAAGGACTTCTCTGCAAAATCCATGACGGACGACGAGAAACTCAATTTTCTTTATTATTAGGTAAAGATTAGTTAAGGTTGTACAAATTTGCATACTTATGGTGATATTGACTCTTATTTTTCTAACTACTTCTCTAATGACAGGGGATGAAAAATGAATGCCACATTTGATAATATATAATCGCACTGGGCCGGGATCGGCCGGCCAAGTTCTGTATTATTAGTTGACGATGCAATTCGTTGGATCAAACTAATGCGATGGTAGGACTGGCCTGGAGCCCATAGAGACTCCTGGCTGGTTTTGGATTTGACCGAGTGTCCCTCAGCTCTATGGGCTTAGGGCAACGCAAGTGCGGATCACCAAATTGCCCTTTAAATGTTCAGACCAAATGGTTTAGATATTATTTGTCACGGAAATAATTAAAATTGTTTAGTCCGGATGTCTAAAATCCTACAAACAAGAACCGAACTAAGGGGCGTTTTGAAGGAATTCGGACGCCTGTCACACGTATCCAACAACGCAGACCCTTCCAAGAACACCGCCCTTCCCTCGGTCTCGAACCATCAATCCACTCTCTGCGCTGCATTCATACCGGTCAAAATGGACATGACATGACATTGGCTGCCGCGTACCGTATTGGCGTTGATTGACCGGCGTGGCGTCCGAGAAACTAACTCTGGTCACTGGCCACATTGAAGCCACGTCGATTCGCCTTTCTCGACTATTTAAGCTGCCCGGTTACTGCTAAGAAATCCTACACCCTACCTTACCCCCTCGCCTCGCATCTCCACTCGTCCCCACACCGCGGTGATGGGCAAGTCCTACGGCAACAAGTGGCGCCTCTCTGGATCCAGGGAAGCTCCAGATCATGGCGCCGCCGCCCACGGAGTCTGGGCCTGTCGACGTCCACCGTTCCCTCCTCTATGAAGCTAGAGCCCATTTCGTCCATGACGAGGAGCATCAGCAGCCGCCCCTTCTGGTTGAGGCCGCACCGACAGACGAGGATTTGGGCAGAAGGTGGAGCCGCTGCTCGAGCAGTCCCGCTATTACCGCGGTCCGATGCCGCCCTCGCTACCGCTCTCGAGCAACCACAACGTTCAAATCGGATACTGCATCAAGGAGGAGCTGACGTCCCGGCCTCACAGCCATCTCCGCCGCGACAAGGAGGTGTCGTCACCAAAAATCGCCCCTTCGGCAGTCCAGGAGCGAGTGGCGCCTGGTCTCTATGAAGGAGGAGCCGCCCTCTCCGGCGATCGCCAACGCGCACGGCCGCCTTGCCGTCTTTCTGTTGAAAAATGTTGCATGGAAAACAAAAAAAATTCTACGCATACTCAAGATCTATCCTGGAGATGCATAGCAACGAGAGGGAAGAGTGTGTCTACATACCCTCATAGACCGTAAGTGAAAGCGTTTAACAACGCGGTTGATGTAGTCGAATTTCTTCGCGATCCAACCGATCAAGTACCGAACGTACGACACCTTTGCGTTCAGCACACATTCAGCTCTGTGACGTCCTCCGCCTTCTTGATCCAGCAAGACGACGAGGTAGTAGATGAGTTCCGGCAGCACGATGGCATGGTAACGATGATGGTGAAGCTATCTCCGCAGGACTTCGCCTAAGCACTTCGAAAATATGACCGAGGGTGTAAATGGTGGAGGGGGGCGCCACACACGGCTAATATAATGTTCTGGTGTGCTAGGCGCCCCCTCCAACATATATATAGGTGGGTAGTGGAGGGAGTAGCCAGGAGGCGCCCCCAAGTAGGCCGAATCCTACTTGGGGTCCTCCCACAGGTGGCGCCCCCTTACTTATTTGGAGTGTGGGAGGAAGGAAGGAGGAGGTGGCGCCCTCCCTTTCCCTTCTCTCCTCAGGAGGGAAAGGCAGGAGGGGCCACCCCCCTTTCCTTCCCATAGGGCCGGCCAGCCAAGGTAGGGGGCGCACCAGCCCCCTTGTGGGCTGGTTTGCCCCCCCTTTGGCCCATAAGGCCCATACACTTGTCGGAGGTGCTCAGAACCCCTTCCCGTGACCCGATGAGTACCCGGTGTACTCCGAAAATATTTCGGTGTCCGAATACTATCGTTCTACATATCAATCTTTATCTCTCAACTATTTCGAGACTCCTCGTCATGTCCGTGATCTCATCCGGCACTCCGAACAACATTTGGTCACCAAATCATATAACTCATATAACACTATATCGTCAACGAACGTTAAGCGTGCGGACCCTACGGGTTCGAGAACTATGTAGACATGACTGAGACACCTCTCCGGTCAATAACCAATAGCGGGACCTGGATGCTCATATTGGCTCCTACATATTCTATGAAGATCTTTATCGGTCGAACCATTATGACAACATATGTAATTCCCTTTGTCCATCGGTTTGTTACTTGTCCGAGATTCGATCGTCGGTATGTTCATACCTAGTTCATTCTCATTACTGGCAAGTCTCTTTACTCATTCCGTAATACATCATCCTGCAACTAACTCATTAGTCACTTTGCTGGCAAGGCTTCTTATGATGTGTATTACCGAGAGGGACCAAAGATACCTCTTCGATACTCGGAGTGACAAATCCTAATCTCGATCTATGCCAACTCAACAAACACCTTCGGAGATACCTGTAGATCATCTTTACGATCACCCAGTTACATTGTGACGTTTAGTGCACACAAGGTATTTCTCCGGTATCCGGGAGTTGCATAATCTCATAGTCGGAGGAATATGTGACATTAAGAAAGCAATAGCAATAAACTGAATGATCAATATGCTAAGATAATAGAAGGATCTTGTCCATCACATCATTCTCCTAATGATGTGATCCCATTATCAACTCATGTCTATGGTTACGAAACCTTAACCATCTTTGATCAACAAGATAGTCTAGTAGAGGCTCACTAGGGACATGGTATTTGTTTATGTATCCACATGTATTTAAGTTTCCGGTCAATACATTTCGAGCATGAATAATAAACCCTTATGATGATTTAGGAAATATAATAATAACCATTTTATTATTGCATCTAGGGCAATTTCCATCACTTCCATGGTGGGAGTGGTGGTCGCTCATCCTCCACCGCCACGACGCGCTAGGTGGTGTTCACGTGGTCGGATGTCGCCCTGGCCTAGGTCCTCCTTGACCTCGCAGAGGCCTACGCCACTGATCGGTCTAGGACTGCCGCGGAGATCTCTGCTTGTCATCATTGCTCGATAAGCGACCAGGTCCTCAAAGTTGGGCTTACCGAGTCCGAGCAATTGGTTTGGCTCAAATGCGAGCCGCGGCGCAAGCCGGCCTCGATTGCCGACAATTGCTGCAAGGCAGAGGCACCCCGAGTTTATGCATCACATAGAGCCAGCCCAGCAGCTACGTCGCGAGCGCGTAGCGGGGGCCAATCATGGTTGCCGCGACACCTGGCGGGCCTTCCACCACAATAAGGATGACGACAGCTCGGACATCAGTGGTGACGGCGGCGCGGAAGACTATGAAGGTGCCGGCGGCCTCAGAAGCGATGCCTACGAGGTCACTGTCCGATACCTCGCGTAGTTTGCTTCTTTTAGTTTGGTAAAAAAATACCGTTCCAGAGAGGGCTTTGGTGCGAGAGCTTTTCGTGAGGGGGTTTACAACATAACAAACAACACTCTCTCTCTCAGTAATCATTTCATAAACACCACGTCTGCGCAAGCAAGGACCTCGAGTTGGCTCCGAGCTGCTCGACCGACGTCACCCGCGGCGAGCGCGCGTGGCTAAGCTGGAAATGGGAAATGTAGCATGACGATGGTGTCTCAGACCCGCAGGACCTGGCCAGCTGGCCTGGCTCCAAGTATCCAAACGCGTGCAGCTGCTGACAGGATGAGCCGCTTGATGCGTGGAGCCTTTACCACAGGGATGTTCTCCATTTTCGAGCAGCTGATTTGCGCTCACCGTAGGCTGTGGCTGTCCAAGTGTCGAGGCGTAGAGCAACCCATGCATGCATCCCAGGAGGTCGAGCATCTCAAGGGCGGGGCTTCTGGCGACAGGGACGACCACACGCCGTGCTCCATTTCAACGCCACAGACGCCGAGCTCAAAAAGGTGGGGAAAGAAGGCGCCACGTAGGGCGGCCGTGCCGGGTAACTTCCACGTGCCAACGAAGAGGCGGGTGAGGGGTGGTGATGGCGAAGAGCGTGGACTGGAGGGGCACGTCGCGTGGCCACAAGCGGTTGACGAGGACGAGGTCTTGGACACGGCGGCCAGCACGGTGAGTTCAGCGTCGTTTCGTCAAACACCTTGAACGCAGGGGTAGGCGGCTAAGACAACGTGCGTCGGGAAAGGGCCAAGCTCTGATGATGCATCAGGTGCGTGGGCGGTGGGCGTCTGCTGCTAGCAGGGCATTGCCTGGGTGGGTGCCTATAAACTGGATGCGCGGCAGCAGACCACTACGGGGTACCGAGGTTCTTTGCCCCGACCCCGCCGGTAGTACAGACCACTACTCTGTTAGAGCAATTTTAACTGGCCGACTGAAATAAAAGATAATTTTATTCATATTTTATTCATTTGGGTCGTCCAGCAGGCACCCGACAGGCACGCCTAGTACGTCGCCTCCTCCTCCTCCGCCTTGCACCGCTCTTCCTCCTCGCTTTCACAGAGAACAGCTGCCAGCGCCGCCTGGTAGGCGGCCTCCTCCTCCCGGTCCTCGTCACGCATGACGAGGGGCGGCAGGGTGCCAGCCCGCACGTGTTGGACGCCGAACCGGCGTTGCTCCTCGTGCTCGAGGGCAAACCAGAGCTCTCAATCAGGAGAGTCTGCTGCGTAGACAGGGTTGAGGCGCTACTCTGGCGTCAGCTGCTGCCGCTGGCGCCGCACCTCCTGCGCTTGCGCCTGTCTTGTCCGCAGCAGCGTCGGCACTGGGATCCGATCCGGATCCCAATGTCAGTCATGTGGCAGGCTGACGTCGGGGTACGGGAGGGGGATGCGGTGCTCCTACTGCCATCTCGCCTGGTGCACTTGGACGCTTATCCGCTGCCCCGTTGG
>NC_041389.1:354380989-354386376 GCF_002162155.2 Triticum dicoccoides
CGAATGTTTCACAGCCAACACAATTAACTATTCACACATATACACATGTATATATATATACAATTCCTCCTACATGTTGCCTTGGTGCCTTCGGAGCACGATGACAAGTGGTTCATGGGGGCGGTAGCGGGTAATAGTATTCTCCTTTGGGATCTATGACCTGGTCGAGCAAAAATCCGGCTATTTCCTCTTGAAGTGCTAGTATGCGGTCCGCTGGTAGGAGCTTATCCCGCACCTCTCTGAACTGTTAAGAAGGAGATCAATATGCATGTGTATTAGTTGTGTGACTAGATATCGATAATGGTGTGAATAGTGTTCTGACAAATGTACCCAGTCCTGTCTATCAGATATGCTCCTTTCGGACGCCATCATGCGAATGTTCTCGCAAACATAGAATGCACACAGATTATTCCCCGACGCCTGCTTCAGGGCCTTTACGAGAATGGAATTGAATCAGAAAATGATTAATCAAGCATGATAATTAATTAATGATGTTGAAACAAGAATTAAAGAGATGGTAGCTAGCTAGTACTACTTAATTACTTACCTTTGGTCGATGCCAAAACAATTTTTTTGCCCATTTGCCTGGAGTCACCTTGATGAACTTTGCCCATGCCCTGCCCGCCGGGAAAGAAAATTAATAAAGGGGCTATTAAATAGTTCATATCAGGAAATGACGAACTAATAATAGGCCGAGATATAGTTAATAATGATTGAAATTACCTGTTGACTATCCCCTTCACGATGGTGTAGTCTTTATCTTCTTTAAGTAGTGAGTCCAGTAATTCAACTCTTTCTTCCTCAACTTTAATGTCTAACAAGATCCAATGCCAACTGCATGCGCACACGTTTGCATGTCTTAATTAAGCCGGCAAAGAAAAACAGAATTTGTAGTACAAGACAGTGTGACTCACGGGAAGTTGTAAGAAAGTAGTATATCTTCATTGGTATTGAGGCGCTTCAAGAACTCTAGCATGCTTTCCTCTACATTTGCTTGATAAACTGAAAGCTTCCATATGTACTCATTAATGATATTTGGGTCAATGAACCCAATGCCATAGCGTCCAGATTTTTTCATTTCATACATCTTCATCCTGCATATAATACCACAGAAAAGAATATAGTGAGGATAATTAATGTAATGATTGATCACAATTATCACTACATAACTAGCTTGAGACTTAAATTACAGAAAGAAATCACTTACACACAATAGCAACTGACGATAGACTTGTCGAGTGCGTCTTGATTGTATAACTGAAATAGTTCTGAATACTCAACGGCCAGAGTTTTCTCATGGTAATAATGCTCATGCTTGACATTCACCATGAGGGACTCTCGATTGGAAATCTTGGTAATGTTCATGTACCATTGATGCAATTCATACATTCTCGTTGGGAGGTCCTTGACCTTGTCTGGATGGACCAAAGGTTGGCCCCGGACATATTTCCGTATTATTTCCGATTCTCTAAGCGGAGACATGGGCTCGATTTCAAGGAGTTGTCCAACAGAGATCTTGAGCATTTCAGCTTGCATTATATGCTCCTCCGTTATTACCACATCGCCCTGCTGGGGAACGCTAACGGTTTGCCCACAATAATATGTGGCGCGCGTACTCCTCTCATGTGTTGTTGGCACAACAAGCGGGGGGATCGCTTGCGCCGCCTGTTCTCCCAGTTGGGGAACGGTTTTCCCGCATTTTTTGCCAGTTGCTTGTTGGCTTGAGTTCGACCTCGCTTCCTTCTGTAGCCGTGCTCGATGTAGCTTCCTGATTTGATGCTCATAGTCTGAGTCAACAGGCTTGGGAGCTGGTGCTCTAGCCATACGAATAAAGTGGTCAATCGTTTTCTCAGGCACTTTCTCCTTTGGCGGCGGTGCCGGTTTCGGTCCAAATGGGCGTCCACTTGGGCCTGCACTATGGCTGCGTTTTGCTCCTCGGTCATGTCGTAAGGCCTCTGGGGAAGAGGAGCGAGGCTTGGACCATATTTATATCGCTTGTCTCCGCCTGTACTTCCTGAACTACCTCGACTCGTACCGCTACGCACCATAGCTGCGGCATGTCTCTTCTGCGATTGCTGAGACGGCGGAGACGGCTGACGTGGCTGAGTTGGACCAGAAGAAGTGGCCTGACGATGTGCCGGACTTGAAGCAGGAGGTGTGGCCTGACACGGTGCCGGACTTGAAACCGGAGAAGTGGCATGACATTGTGCCGGACTTGAAACCGGAGGAGTCAGCTCACGCGTTCGGGGACTTGGAGGAGGTGGCGGACTTCGAGGAGGAGTCGGCTCACGCGTTCATGGACTTGGAGGAGCGGGAGTCTGCTGACTCGGTGGCGGACTTCGAGAAGGAGTCGGCAGACGACGCGGTGTCGGTGGACTTCGAAAAATGATGCAATCCTTTCTCCATAGGATGATATGATGTATGGCCTCTCCAAGTGTGCGCTCGTCTTCACCTCCACGAATGTCAAGCTGTAGCCCCGAATATGGGTCCCCCACTTCATCAACCATGACACGAGCATAGCCCTCTGGAATCGGGATACAATGGAAGGTTGCTTCGGGGGTAACTGGAAAAGCAACGCCATCTGCCACCTTCATGGATATGTTCTTCATTTTAGAGTGTAGCTCAGAGTTAGTGTTCTCTATGATTGCATCCACAGGGTATGTATCCAGCAGTGTGTCGCCCGGGGCAGAACCAACGCTGCTTCTCGGCATGGATGGGACGGTGCTATCCTATGCTGGACGATCATCCGCTTGCTGCTGCCGCTGGTGAGACCCCCTTTCCTGGCTAAGTGAGTCGATCTGCTGCTGCTGCTGGAATTTGAGTGTCAGGTCTGCATGCCTTGCTTCTAGGCCTTGAAGGCGTTCTGCGTCCTGCTTCCTCTGCTCCTCCTCCAGCTTCCTTTTCTTCTCCTCCTCCATCTTCCTTCTTGTACGGGTCCTGTAGTCCTCGTTCCATTCTGAAAAGCCCTCATACCAGGGAATAACGCCCTTGCCTCGTGTTCTTCCCGGGTGTTCAGGATTTCCCAGGGCGCGCGTAAGCTCGTAGTTCTCTCAGTTGGGCGTGAACACCCCTCTTCGAGCTTCTTCTATTGCGTCAATTATCTATTGTTCGGCTCCTTTTAGATTTGCCTTCCATGAAACTTCGCCTGTCTTCGGGTCCAACGCCCCCCCCATGCACATAGAACCAAGTTCTGCACCTGGGGGGCCAGTTCCTAGTAACCGGAGTGACCCCTGCATCCTCCATCGCTTGCTCATACTTATCCCACTTAGGCAATCCCACCGCGTAGCCACCTGGACCCAGCCTATGGAACTGCGTCTTTTTTGCGGCATTTGCCTTGTTTTTCATCGACCGTTCCTTAGATAATTCTGAATCCTTGAAGGTCACGAAATCATCCCAGTGTTCTCTTTGCTTCTCCAGTGTTCCCGTGAAATCTGGAGTCTTCCTTTCATTAGCGAGGTAGTTGGCACATACAGTTTTCTTGTGGGTGTTGAATGCAATTGCCATCTTCTTAAGAGCAGCGACCTTAACTTTCTCCACATCTGCTTCAGTGAAATGATCTGGTAGGGTGAAATGTTCCATCAGAGATTTCAAAAGGTCTTTTTTGGCTCTGTCGTCGAGCCAAGTAACACCTGGACGTTTAGTCTTTGGCTCTTTCCATTCTTGAATGGAGATCGGGAGTTTGTCCTTCACAAGAACTCCGCACTGACGAGTCCACTTGTCTGCAACGTTCTTAGGCGTGAGGGGTTCGCCACTAAGTTTGGTGGATTCGATGTGGTACTTTACAACATCCTTCAACAACCTGCCCGGGCCTCGCTTTGTCTTGCTGCCTGTAGAAGCAGATTTGCTCGATCCGGAGGGCTGAAAGAAGAAAGATCAATTCGTTAATATATCTTCAATAAAAAACATGTGATGATCACCATGATGCATGCTTATATAAATATATACCTCGCCGGTAGTCTTTGTTATTTGAAGATCAGCATTGTCTGTGTCATCACAAACATTGTCTGTGTCATCATAATCATAATCATAGTTCATGACTTCATCAGCTCGGTCGTCGAGATCGAATATCTTTTCATCATCCTCTCCGGTATTGTTCAGATATTGGGAGCCATCATCTGCTTCATTCAGATCATCTAGCCTGTGAGGGTTGCGTATGATGTCGAACAATTCCTCTTCTCTCTCTCTGCCGGTATTGTCCGCCATAGCTTTTACTTTACTAATACAGAAGAAATATAAAACAATTTAGTATTCAAATTACAATGCATGGATGCAATCAATAAGGAAAAACTGAATCATATAGTACATAATATATATGCATAATCTCGATTAATATATAATGTCGAATACATCATCGTCTTGAATAATATATATAATCTCAAATACATCGTCTTGAATATTATATATCGAATACATCACTGGCTAGGTACCTAATAAAGATTGAGTACTATAGAAGAATCTAGGGCGCCACTCGCGGTTCTTGGGGCGCGGGCGGTGGACACCCAAAGAGAAGGAACCATCACAGGATCATATCTCCGGTCATCTGCCCAAAGAACCTGCCAAGTAGTGGAGAACCTGACGTCGTCCATAGCAGCCATGTAGCGATGGACGTGCTCGTCTTCCTCCCTGACACGGCGACGCATAACCTCCGGCAGGGTCGACTGCCTCTGCACCGAATGTGGCCCACGCGAACGCCACCAAAGGAGATCAGGGTCGACGATGGGACCCGAGGCCGGGTTCCTCAGCAAGCGGCGCGCCCCTCCAGGTAGCACCTCCCAGTGCCAGCCCGGTGGAGTCCAGTCCCGGACATGGATCCTTTGAAGCATGACGTCGTCACGAACGGGTCGACGGCGAGGATGCGGGCCAGGCATATCGTCGAGAACAAATACTATATGCCTGCAAAAAGTAACATTAATCTAACATTCTATATATGCAAATTCTAACAATTTGACATTAATCTAATTCATCTAACTAAAACTAATCCTAAAATTTCTAACATTTCTGATTATATAACTAACATTTCTAATATTTCTATAACTAAAAAACAGAAAAATTGCTAACATTTCTATAAATATTTCTATAACTAAAAAATATTTCTATATAACTAACAATTCTAAAAATATTTCTATAACTACAAAACAGAACAATTTCTAACATTTCTATAACTAAAAAATAGAAAAAATTCTATAACTAAAGTTCTATAATATGTGTGTGTGTGTGTAGTGTGTACATGTGTGTGCGTGTGAACATGGCGGCTGGGGTGAGCTCACCGGCGAGGCGACGACGGGGCAGCGATGACGGGGCGACGGGACGGGGCAGCGACGACGGGACGGGCCGGCGACGACGGGGCGGGGCGCGGCGACGGGGCGGGGCATGGCGACGGGGCGGCC
>NC_041389.1:354386964-354392991 GCF_002162155.2 Triticum dicoccoides
GGGACGACGGGGACGGCCGGGGCGGCGACATCGACGGGGACGTCGACGAGGGCAGGGACGGCCGGGGTCGGCGACGAGCGGCGGGGACGGCCGGGGTCGGCGACGAGGGGCGGGGACGGCGTCGATCGGGGCAGGGCGGCGCGACGGAGAGGAAAGAAACACAGAGTGAAGTGAAATTTTTTCAACTGTTGTATATATATAGGATGGACCTTTAGTACCGGTTGGTGCCACCAACCGGTACTAATGGTCTGTTTTGGCCAGGCCAAGCGGCGGGAAGCGCCCCCCTTTAGTACCGGATCGTGGCACCAACCGGTACTAAAGACCCCCTCTTTAGTACGAGTTGCAGCCACCACCCGGTACTAAAGGGGGTGCGCTGGCGCAGTGCGGTGCGCAAGTTTAGTCCCACCTCGCTAGTCGAGGGGCTACCGCACTGGTTTATAAGCCCCAGTGCGGTAGCTCTCTCGAGCTCCTCTCCTAAGCAGGCCTACTGGGCCTACCTGTTCAGTGCTACCCTGTGGGCCTACTGGGCCTTTGTGGGCCTGCATCCTGGCCCAACAAAAGGTTGGGTTCCTAGTCGTATGCAGGCCGCTTTGGCCCAGTAGGCGGGCTTTTTTATTTTCTTAATTTTTTTCGCTTTATTTATTTTTGTTTTATTTATTTTTGAGTTGTATTTTCCTGTATTTAGAGTTTCTTTGTGAATATTTTTGCTTTAGGTACAAAAAATTACAAATTTTCTGTTAGTGCCGGTAGTTTTCAAATTTGAATAGTTTAAATTTTGAATTATTTGAAATTTGTGTGAATCACTATATTGTGAATAACTTAACTTTGAAAAAAGATTTTTCAGTGATTCTTTTTTTTATGTTTAATATTAGTGTGTTTTATCATTATATTCAATTTGGTAATACTTAGGTTATTTAAAAAATGAAATGCCTTGTTAACAGTTGAGTTTTCGTTGAAAACCCTGATACTTCGAAAGAGATTGTCCATTTGTACACGAAGTGCATCCAGTTTTTGCCGTAACCCTCTCTACTTTTTTGCACATGCTATTTGGATGAAATTATGATACCATGCCAAGTTTCAACCTTTTCTGAGTTCATTTGAAATGCTTTCAATTTCATGGTCATTTAGCTGGGAAAAAATCAGTAAATGCATGAAAAGAATTTGTTTGCACATAAAATTTCTTCGTGTTTCAAATGCCAAAACACATAACTACCCTAACTATTACAGAGATTCCCTCCTGGGTGTGAAACACAGAAAAAAGTGATGATAGTGAAGCCAATCACATCCCAGATCTTTGGGTGTGAAACTTTTTCTTCGCGTGTGTCCCTTTGCGCCGTAGCCATGGAAAAGCTTCATCATTTAACTGGATGCTCGGGTCAATATTCACTGTGAATAGAGCAATTTCATCAAACTTTTCATAATCTTCTGACATGTCTGTCTTGTCATCCACTCCCACGATGTTTCTTTTTCCTGAAAGAACTATGTGGGGCTTTGGCTCGTTGTATGATCCATTCGCTTCCTTATATTTTCTTTTTCTCGGCCTGGTAGACATGTCTTTCACATAAAAAACCTGCGCCACATCATTGTCTAGGAAGAATGGTTCGTCTGCATACGCAAGATTGTTGAGATCCACTGTTGTCATTCCGTACTGCGGGTCTTCCGTTACCCCGCCTCGTGTCATATTGACCCATTTGCACCGAAACAAAGGGACCTTCAAATCACCTCCATAGTTAAGTTCCCATATGTCCTCTATGTAACCATAATATGTTTCCTTTCCCGTGTTGGTTGTTGCATCAAAGCGGACACCACTGTTTTGGTTGGTGCTCTTCTTATCTTGGGCGATCGTGTAAAATGTATTTCCATTTATCTGGTACCCTTTGAAAGTCATTATATTCGAAGATGGTAACTGGGACAGCGAGTACATGTCATTTTGAATATCGCCATCATTCAGGGCACGTTTCTGCAACCAACCGGCGAAAGTCCTCGTTTGTTCGCATGTAATCCAGTCGTCAGACTTCTCTGGGTGTTTGGAGTGTAGAAAATTCATGTGTTCCTCCATATACGGAGCCACCAAGGTGGAATTCTGTAGAACTGTGTAGTGTGCTTTAGTGAGAGAATGCCCGTCCATACATATTATTTGATCCCCTCCTAGCGTGCCTTTTCCATCCAGTCTGCCCTTATGCCGCGATTCAGGAACACCAATGGCTTAAGGTCAGGAATAAAGTCAATACAAAACTCGATGACCTCCTCATTTTCATGGCCCTTCGAGATGCTTCCTTCTGGCCTAGCACGGTTATGAACATATTTCTTCAAGACTCCCATGAACCTCTCAAAGGGGAACATATTGTGTAGAAATACAGGACCCAAAACATTAATCTCTTCGCAAAGGTGAACTAGGACGTGCGTCATGATGTTGAAGAAGGATGGTGGGAACACCAACTCGAAACTGACAAGACATTGCACCAAATCATTCTGTAACCTTGGTATGATTTCTGGATCGATTACCTTCTGAGAGATTGCATTGAGGAATGCACATAGCTTCACAATGGCTAATCGAACATTTTCCGGTAGAAGCCCCCTCAATGCAACCGGAAGGAGTTGCGTCATAATCACGTGGCAGTCATGAGACTTTAGGTTCTGGAACTTTTTCTCTGCCATATTTATTAGTCCCTTTATATTCAACGAGAAGCCAGACGGTACCTTCATGCTGAGCAGGCATTCGAAGAAGATTTCCTTCTCTTCTTTGGTAAGAGCGTAGCTGGCCTGACCCTGATGTATGCCGTCTTTTCCGTGCATACGTTGCTGGTCCTCCCATGCCTCTGGTGTATCTTTTGTCTTCCCATACACGCCCAAAAAGCCAAGCAGGGTCACGCAAAGATTCTTCGTCACGTGCATCACGTCGATTACGGAGCGGACCTCTAGGTCTTTCCAATATGGCAGGTCCCAAAATATAGATTTCTTCTTCCACATGGGTGCACATCCGTCAGCGTCCTTCGGAACAGGTTGTCCGCCAGGACCCTTTCCAAAGATTACCTTCAAATCCTTGACCATATCATGTACATCAGCACCAGTACGGTGGCGAGGCTTCGTCCGGTGATCCGCCTCACCTTTGAAATGCTTGCCTTTCTTTCTTACGGGATGCCTTCTCGGAAGAAATCGACGATGTCCCAGGTACACATTCTTCCTACAACTATCCAAATATATATTGTCGGTATCATCCAAACAGTGCGTGCATCCGCGGTATCCCTTATTTGTCTGTCCTGAATGGTTACTGAGAGCGGGCCAATCATTGATGATCACAAACAGCAACGCCTTTAGGTCAAATTCTTCCTGTCCGTGCTCATCCCACGCACGTACACCTGTTCCATTCCACAACTGTAACAGTTCTTCAACTAATGGCCTTAGGTACACATCAATGTCGTTGCCGGGTTGCTTAGGGCCTTGGATGAGCACTAACATCATAATGAATTTCCGCTTCATGCACAACCAAGGAGGAAGGTTATACAAACATAGAGTCACAGGCCACGTGCTATGGTTGCTGCTCTGCTCCCCAAAAGGATTAATGCCATCTGTGCTTAGACCAAACCATACGTTCCTTGGGTCACCTGCAAACTCCTCCCAGTACTTTCTCTCGATTTTTCTCCACTGCTAACCGTCAGCGGGTACTCTCAACTTTTCGTCTTTCTTATGGTCTTCTGCGTGCCACCGCATCGCCTTCGCATGCTCTTTGTTTTGAAACAAACGTTTCAACCGTGGTATTATAGGAGCATACCACATCACCTTGGCAGGAATCTTCTTCCTGGGGCGCTCGCCCTCGACATCACCAGGGTCATCGCGACTGATCTTATAACGCAATGCACCGCGTACCGGGCAAGTGTTCAAATCCTCGTACTCACCGCGATAGAGGATGCAGTCATTAGGGCATGCATGTATCTTCTGCACCTCTAACCCTAGAGGGCAGACAACCTTCTTTGCTTCATACGTACTCTCGGGCAATTCGTTGTCATTTGGAAGCATATTCTTTATCATTACCAGCAACTTTCCAAATCCCTTGTCAGATACACCATTCTCTGCCTTCCATTGCAGCAATTCAAGTGTGGTGTCCAACTTTTTTTTTTGTCACCTTCGCAATTCGGGTACAACAATTTCTTGTGATCCTCTAACATGCGCTGCAACTTCGTCCTCTCCAGATCAGTTGTGCAGTTTCTCTTTGCATCGGTAATGGCCCGACCTAGATCATCAGCAGGCTCATCTGATGCCTCTTCTTCAGCTTCTTCCCACATTGCCGGCTCAACTTCTTCCCCTATTGTTGTATCATCGTATTCAGGGAACCCATGGCCAGGATAGCCGTCGTCGTCCTCTTCTTCTTCATTGTCTTCCATCATAACCCCTATTTCTCCGTGCTTGGTCCAAACGTTATAGTGGGGCATGAAACCGGACTCAAATAGGTGGACGTGAATGGTTCTTGACGTAGAGTAACTGTGACCATTCTTACAGCCAGCACATGGACAAGGCATAAAACCATCCGCCCGCTTGTTTGCCTCGGCGTCAAGCAGAAAAGTATGCACGCCATTAATGAACTCGGGAGAGCATCGGTCATCATACATCCATTGTCGACTCATCTTCATTACACAACACCGAATACACCAAATTAATACAAGTTCATACATAAAGTTCATACATAAAGTTCATATACATCACTTAATTAAATGCAACATACAAATAACTCTCTAGCTAAAGAATTTAAATGCAACAACAAATGCGATCAAGATCGCAACTAAGGTAACAATTGATCCAACAACATAATGATACCAAGCCACACTATCAATGGCATATTTTCTAATCTTTCTAATCTTCAACCTCATTTTCTCCATCTTGATCTTGTGATCATCGACGACATCGGCAACATGCAACTCCAATTCCATCTTCTCCCCCTCAATTCTTTTCAATTTTTCTTTCAAATACTCGTTTTCTCTTTGAACTAAATTTAACCTCTCGACAATAGGGTCGGTTGGAATTTCCGGTTCACATACCTCCTACATAAAAATTTCTATGTCAACTTGATGGGCATAATTTGTCATAAACACGAAATGCAACAACTAGTTTTAAAAGAGAATATACCACATCCGAATCATAACAAGGACGAGGGCTGACGGGGACGGATATCAAAACCATGGCACTATGTATAAGAAACAACGTACGGGTAATTATACGAGTAACTATATATCCAAATCACACAAACATCAATTTGGTAATGTAAAACATTCATGAACAAGAGCCTCACCACAAGGTGGTGCCGGCGACGGGATGGTGCGGGCGATCGACGGTGGTTACGACGGAGATTTAGAAGGCACTAAGTAAACCACACCTACATATGCAAACTAAGTGTTATTTTTGACCTCAAATTGCATATAAATCAAATACTAGCAAATATAATTCCTCCCAAATTAATCACTATACAAAGCATTGCAAGAGCTAATCTAGCAATGAGAGTTGAAAGGATAAAGTTGCTAACCTTTGTGATTATTTGAATGGATGGGGGCCTTCAAATCTTGACAAATTTTGGGCAAAATTTGTGAGGAGCTCGAGGAAGAGAGGGAAAGAACAGAGGAAGTGAGGGGAAATGAGAAGAACAGAGTGGCTCGGGTGGACGAAGGGTTTATGTACGTTGACCTTTAGTACCGGTTCGTGCCACGAACCGGTACTAAAGGTGTTGGAGGGGCCCTAGACTGACAACATGCTGCCACCACTCTCTTTAGCACCGGTTCGTGACACGAACCGGTGCTAAAGGTTAGCCACGAACCGGTACTAATGAGAACGACCGGCTAGCCGTTGGAACCGGCACTAATGGACACATTAGTGCCGGCTCAAAATCAAACCGGCACTAATGTGTCTCAGATTTGCCCCTTTTTCTACTAGTGCTTGCCTTATTCTTGCCGGTGAAGAAGCCCATGGTGGCTAGGTTGTCGCCGATGGGGGAGCAGAAGGGTGGCTAGATGGGGACGGGAGGCTGGAAGAGGATGAGGA
>NC_041389.1:354393306-354395035 GCF_002162155.2 Triticum dicoccoides
GATTAAACAAGGCTGCGGCCACCATGTGAGACGCGGGAGGTAGCTGACCGGCCACCATGTGAGAACACGACGGACACCGAGAGAACACGATGCATTTCAGACCCAAATTTGGGCCGAAAATGGATCCCACGGAAGCGAAGAGGACGTGTTTTAGGAACGGATCGACGCGTTGAGCCAGCACTTTTTTTCCGCCGTGATCCAAACAGAAGGCGGCGGACCAAATAGGTCGCCGCGTTGGAGTTGCTCTTAATGCCTCAACTTGCTGAGCAAGCGATGAACTCTTGCCATTTTGATTTGCTGGTTATACTCCCGAGACCTCATAACTAAGCAAGTTGTGTCTCTTCATCGTTGTAAATATTTAATGAAAACTTAGTTCGAAGGTTGCCACAAAAAACAGATTCTCCGTTTTATGTTGAAGGTGCAGGTTCATTCGTAGTGATCTGAACCAAAGAAAACAGGTTGCTTCCTAGGTGGGTGCGTTGACATATTTAAACAATACTAAAAAATATTACTAGTAATATTGATGTTACTGTACAAGGGCTGTCAACAGAATGACAGCCTACAATAATATTTTTCAACCAATACAAATGCAACAACTTGTAGTCACAAAACTCAAAATGAACAAAATGCTACTTCCTCCGTCCGGAAATACTTGTCATCAAAATTAATAAAAGGAGATGTGTGTAGATGCATTTTAGTTTTAGATACATCTTTTTTTTATCCATTTTAATGACAAGTATTTTCGGATGGAGGGAGTACGTGCTCGCGAAAGCAGCAGATCAAAGCAAAAAACAGTACTGCATTTGAAAGGTAGCAACACTGAAGCAAGTTAATGGATCACCACATTCCCAACTGATTCGACTACTAACCAAGCCGTAGGTTGTTATATTACAATCATATATTGGGAATTAGCTCCACACCTGTTCACAGCTCACCCACCTTATTGCGTGCAAACATATGGTCAAATTTCACATATCACAACACAAGATAAATATTAGCTTGCCCTAGCATTACATATACTTCCTCCACCCGAAAATACTTGTCATCAAAATGAATAAAAGGTGATGTATCCAGATGTATAATAGTTCTAGATATATCCCTTTTTGTCCATTTTGATGACAAGTACTTTTGGACCGAGTGAGTAGTTCAGAATAAACTGTTGTAATAAAGACCTTGCAATCCCATAAAAAGAGACTAGAGACCCATCAACGATGTGAAGAAACACATCATTTATTCATCTTGCCGATGGACCGAACGCCGACATCGGAGCAGCAGTTGTACTGGTGATGCTTCCCCTGGCACTACTGTCCTCACGACCTTCCTCCAACGCAAGGCTCTCTTTCAGCTGCGCCACAACGGTGGCCATTGTTGGCCTTCGGACAGCAGCATCCGCTGTGCACGCCATGGCGGTGTCGACCAGTTTCCACATGGAGTTGACATCATATTCACCTCCAAGATGGGCATCAGCCACGGTGGTGATGTTGCCAGTGGCAATCTTTTGCTTCACACGCTGAACGATGTGGCCATGGCCCGCCAATACTGGAGGCTCACCGGTTGCTACCTCAAGTAGAACAACCCCGAAGCTATACACATCGCTGCTCTCAGTGAGCCAGCCAGTGTGATAGTACCTGAAAAACAACAGGTTAACCTCATGGGTTGCAGGTCAACTGGGGATGTACATGCAGCCGTACTAAGTGTAGCACTGCTATATGGCTACGAAGAGGACACT
>NC_041389.1:354395309-354412596 GCF_002162155.2 Triticum dicoccoides
TTAGTAAACCTAATTTGGATTAAAGCAACAATGCCATCTGTGAGGAACAGGTACGTAATTTTATAATATAGTCCCTTCGTTTTTTTAGTTCGCATATGAGAATTGGTCAAAGTCAAACTTTGTAAAGTTTGACTAGCTTTGTAGGAAAAGATATCAACATTCACGATATGAAATTAACATTATCAAATGAATGATGAAATTAATTTTCATGACATATAACTTTAGTATTGTAGATGATGATATTTTTTCTATAATGTTAGTCAAATTTTTTAAAGTTTGACTTTGACCAAATCTTATATGCAGACTAAAAAAAGGAGGAAGTAGAAAAAAGACATACTCGGGGTCCATGTATCCTGCTGTCCCAGCCGCATTAGTTGATATGTGGGTCTGCATGTCGCTAAGATAGGTCTTGCATAGTCCAAAATCAGCTATTTTAGCCTTTAGATTTTGACCTAGGAGAATGTTGTTGGTTTTCACATCCCGGTGGATTATTGGCAAGCTACATCCCTTATGAAGATAATCCAGGCCTACACATATCATAGCAAGTCCTTCAAAACTTGACTGAACAGAAGTGCAGACCATCTATAACACATTCACTTGAGAGAGCTATATATATCTTTCCATTACACTATACCTTGTGCTGCTTCGAGCATGACTCGTACACGTATCGCCCAGCTCAAGGGTTCACCAACACCATTTTTCCCTTCATACATGAGCATGGTAACAGTTAGAGCAGAATTGTATCAACAGTTTTACATGTCAATGTTCATATATTTATGCAATATTTCTTTGTTCGCAATTCCTTTACACAGTCTTCTGTGTAGGAAAATTGAATAAAATAGATGCATTAAGGTTGTAACTTTGTCAGCCAACAGTTAGCAAAATGGATTTGTTTTTGGATGAGAAAAAGCAATATAAGAAAACATTAGAGAATCTCTAACCGAACTCATAATAGGGCTTAACTTCTCAAAAGATCGCATCCAGCCGAACTCCTATTTGTGTTAAATCGATGTTCAAGATTCTTAGGAGAACCATCCAAGCTTTCAAATCTGAGTATTTGTCGCAACAACGTCGACAGGAGCTCTAACGTCCTCCGTCCGTCAACTGTTCAGCGAATCGCCTATGTGATTATTTTTCTTTATTCAATGTTTTCTTTCATTTTTGCAATCAAATTCATCATTGAAGATTTCAATTAGTAGATGAAGAGGTTAAGGGATATGTTCTTCAACAACTCTTCATCCAAGCAAGAGGAAGAGGAGGAGGATGATTTTGAGATGGCCATTGTCGGGACAGTTCACGAGGATATGAAGAGGCCAATACTAGGATGACAGTTTAGCCATTTGTATGTCAATCGTGATAGGGCAGAAGGCCATGCCAAACTTGTCAAGGATTACTTTGCGCCCAATGCAACATATCCAGAGAAATGTTTTCGGCGGAGATTTTGAATGCACTGAAGTCTATTCAACACCACTGAAAAAACTTGTTGAGGATCATGATCCCTTGTCTAAACTTAGAAGGAGTGCATCGGGAGAAATAAGTGTGAGTCAATTGATGAAGTGTGTCGTGGCTCTTCTACTGCTTCCTTTGGGTGTTCGGCCGACGCCATTGATGAGTATGTCCGCATTGAGGAAGATACAATCCTGGAGGTGGTTCGAAGATTCACACAAGCCGTGATTGAGGACGGCGGGCCGGAGTACTCAAGGGCACCTAGTGATGAAGACATGCATAGAGAGACTCCTGGGTTGATTAAAGAACGAGGATGGGTAGGGGTGCTTGGATCAATTGATTGCATGCACTGGACATGGAGGAATTGTCATGCGGAATGGAAAGGTCAGTACAATGGGCATTCCAAAAAATCCAGCCATCATTCTTGAGTCTGTTAGATCAGAGGACCAATGTAGTCACCATTCATTCTTTGGGTTGCATGACTGTCATAATGACCTGAATGCTTCAAGAAGCGAGGCAGCTTCAAGATGATCTTGTTGAGCGGTTGTGGACACTTTATAACCTTGATTGTTGTGCTTTTATCATGCTTTCTTTAGATTATTACTTCACTCGGACCCTATTGTGTGTTTGAATCTGAATAATTAAAATTCTAAACTTTTAATTTATAGTGTTCTTGAATTGCGTGAACCTAAATATCAAGTTTGGACTTAATATATGTGCATATCTAGTTGAAATAGAGTATGTAAACCAAAAGATAGAAGAATTAGCAAAGAAATTTTCTAGGGGCTTAAGCTCGGAACACTACTTTTTAACTCCTTAAATTTGAGGAGTTAAGAATTGAGGAGGCATTTGAGGGGCTAGATTATAGGTGTTTTGCTAGAGATACCCTTACTAGCTGTTACTGATGATTACAAGAACTTCAAAGGAATAGACAACCTCAAACGATTTTAGATAAATAAATTGAAGGCACTCAAGATATATATGCCTTAAGTTCAAACAATGCATATATATTTTGTATGGAATTTTAAGGCAACAACAAATTTTCTACCACTTAGTTTGCTAACGGACAAACCTCTCAGATGATCACAAAGATTGCCCTCGGACATGTACTCATAAACAAGTGCCAAATGTTCCTTCTCGCAGCAGTAACCAACCAAAGAAACTAGATTCCTGTGATGCACCTTTGTCAAGCTATTGACCTATATATGTAACGAGACATAGCACAAAGGAAAAAATATCTTAGTTTGCGCATGTAAGCTTACTGTGATAGAAAATAGTTACTTGGCAAACTTTCATTTCAATTAAAAAAAATTATGAACCAGGGGAAGAAGTACCTCTGCTAAGAACTCGTCAAGACCATGCGACGATGATTCAGAACGAATCTTGACAGCAACTTCAGTATTGTCTTCTAAGCGGCCGTAGTATACGAGCCCAAAACCTCCTTTACCAATGGACCGTTGGAATTTATTTGTAAACTTCTCGAGCTCCCTGTATGTGAATCGTCGATTCTCGGTATTTTGCAGGTGATCACCCTGAATTTTTGTACTTCCAAGGGCACTCTCAAGTTCTTGCTCTCTAGGAGCATCCTGTACGGAAACTGGATGCCCAAATGCCAGTTATATTACAAAAATATTGAATATAGTAAACCTTAATAATCAATGGATGTAGTGTTATTAAAAGAAAAGAGCAACGCACATTTAGGCTTTCTCTTCCCTCTCCAGATAAAATATGAAAGAACAAGTACAACCACTACCAGCAAGGGAACCACTATTGAAATACTTATTATAACTGTTCTATTTTTTGATGGAGTCGAACTTATTGTTTTGTTGCACATATCTTCACCAGACTCGTACCTAAAAACAGTGAAATCACATCAGACAACCAATTCAGTGTTACTTTAGTACAACAAGCAATCTTAAGTAGTCAGCTTCCTAAAGATCACAAAAACTGAACCTGGGGAAGAAAATCCAAACCTTAAAACGAGCGATCCTGCATTCACTTTACAAAGGGAATATGGAATTGGTCCATTCAGAGTGTTGCCAGATAAATCTCTGCAGAAAGTGATATGTGCTAGTTTAGAAACTCAACAATGCTCTTAGTATCGTAAACATTGCAACTAAATCTATCCAAGAATTCCAAACAGAAGTCATCTTAAGTAGATCATGTTGGTTTTCTGCACTCATCACTATAGGTAGAAAGGGATCCAAATTCATGATAAATGGAAATGTCAGATAAGAGTTGTATGGATTGTCGATAAGGAAAATATTTGTGCACTTTTATACGCTTCCCCACCGTCCACTAATTATCTATCAGGATGGAGTGCTTAGTAGTGGAAACATGTTGGTTATGAAGAAGCCTAACTTTTCTGTAAGAAATATGTATATACATAGTTATACACATTATCTAATACTTACAGAAATTGGAGTTCTGTGAGAAGTGTGAAGTTATCAGATACCAACCCACTCATGTTATTATTGGACAAGTCTCTGCATGAAGATTAACATTCCAACATATGAGGGAAAGCTTGCATATTAGCACACGAAACTTGAATAACCACCAAAATAATACTTACAGAGATATTATCCTCGTCGTGTTATCAGTTACATCGCTACACTTAACGCCATTCCACCGATATTTTGCTGGAAAACATGGATCACCCATCCAATTTTTCTTTACTCCATACTCTTGTTTGATAGCCATCATTGCTTCAACTACCATCGCAAAGTGAAAAAAAAGGACTAAAATTTTGATCATCCATGTGAAGAACTTGTTTGATCACCGAATACAAACAACGCAATTTGATGATGGTTCGTTAGGTCAACTACATCCAGATTTTATTTTATTTTACAAAACTCGGACACATGCATCAAGAAAGTATAGGTCTAGGAAAAAATTAAGATCCCCACAGAAACTTCGACAGAACATTTTGAGTGCCCCACCGCGCCTCGTCGACTTTATGCACATTTCAGTGTGAACTAACAATATTGTTGCATGCTTTTCCAAGACGTTCGGATGGGGGTCTCATTTTCCTATGTGCACTGGGTGCACAAACGAACACATGTCTTTCGTTACCACTTTGTCCTCACTCATGCGCATCCGTGAACAAACTTTTCGGCCACTCCTCATCAAATTACCCGAGGCCAATCATGCTTAACTTGGAGGTACTTTGGAGATTAGCTTCCAGAAAAGAAGGTGCATCTTGTTGATATCAGTGGTCCATCAAGGTCTAGATGTCACACCTGCCGTATCGGAAAGTGATATAGAAGCAAGTTTGGATAATGTTAGGCTACTCACTGGTCGTAATATAAAAATGTAAGGGTAACATTAGGCTACTTGGTCATCGGTAGCCAACTTACGATAGCATTAGACCAACTAACATCATGGAAGGTGAAGCTAGCAGGGGGTTGTTTCTCGTAGCACTAAAGTCCACAAAAAAATCGTCAAAACATGTTGTTATGTGGTCAAGTTTTGCAGAGCTCGTCACCACAGGTCCAATGGTGAAATCGAACCTTAATTCCAATATGCGTTTGAGAGTTACAACATTTACAAAATATAAAGAACACTGTTAAATCAGATGAAATCATCATGTGCATGTGGATGAATCAAAATGTCCACACCGTGCATGTGTTCGTTGGCTATGCATAGAGACTAGTTTCCCTTTTCAAGTGTCCATGTAATAAGATAAGTAGAACTTTTTCCTTTTCTTTTATGGGTATGTGCTTGAATGTCCTAATTAGCAAATGGTTGCTTTCTTGACATGTCCATACTTTCATTGTAATCCAAAACAAAAAAACAGCGACACTAAAAAGAATATTTGCGAAACTTTCCTTCAGATCCGTACATTTATTGGTAAATTATTTTTGTTAATTTCCCATGCCTAGATATACATTGAAAATGAAATGTCAATTAATTAGTATCAACTAATCGTACACTCTCTCCAAAGAAATGGTAAAAAAATTCAGAAACAAAGTTCAGCTCAAGGAAGATCTTATGCCGTTGGAGCAAAACATTTGAATAGTTTGAAACAATGGATTGGTGCTCATCTATGATGCTAGTATGTTAAGAATTATGTTTAATAGATGATCTCATGATCCCAAGAACAGGAATTGGTTGAGCTATTATTTATCATTTTTCAGTGGCAGTCTTTGTTGTAAATATTGTACTTTTTTGTTTCTTATTAATGACTAAATACTGTAGAACAATTTTTCTACAGTCTGTGGTTAAAAAAAAGTACACTGCCCTAAATATGATGTTCTATGCGCTAACACATTTTTTTGATAAAATGACATTTTTATCATCTCAAAATATGGCGTCAAAGGGATAAACCGACACAATTAAGAAAAACATTCTATTCCAACCTTTTTATTTCTACATTTTAATAAAAGACTATGAAAACACATATTATTTTGGAAAAATTAGTGATGGTGAAGCTAAAGAGGTGAAAAGTAGAGTAGTGTACCAATCGGTTGATCGGAGTAAACAATATGTTTTCGAGAAGGAACCAATGCCCAACATTGTCTAGAATGACGACAAGCGAGTTAAGTAGGGAACTATAGGTAGAGGGGAGTTATCTCACAGTCTTTGGAGAATGTCCTCGGAGTGTCGTGGGGGATGTGTGTGTATCCCTCATATGCATTGATCATCGGAGGCATCATGGATGTATTGGTGGCTGCAAGAGTGAAATTGTACTCGCCGCCCGTAGTCTTATACCATTTAGAACTACGCACATGATCAGCTACCAGGTATGGGGGGCTGTAATTCGTGTACCAGTCCTCGTTGTTCATGTATATGTTGAATCGCCGACGTTGGGTGTTTTGGATGTCGGCGAAATGGAAGATGAACTTAAACTCCAATGATGTTTTGTATGATATCCATGTATTGACATATAGCACCGTGGCATTGTTGATAGGAGCTACGGCTGTCTGAAGAACCAGACTGGGCACCGCGAAGACGTTGTCCTGCTCGATGGTGTCTTTGGTGGAAAGCTTTGCCCATGACAACCTGGTTCTCGAACTCCAGTAGCGGTCGTAAGGATCCTCAGGAAACCTTCATGGAAATGAAAACCCATCAGTGAGACAATGGAGTGATTTTTTTTGCGTTTGTGAGATTTATTACAGTGTATGAAACGTAAAATAGTTCTGCATTAATTATTACAGCTTTAACGGAACTTGTGCTGTCAGAATCTGCTACTACCTTCATCCAAATATATAAGATCCAATACGTATTTTACGGTTGACTTTGATCATTGACAAGATTATATATGAGATGTATAATATAAATAATAGGTCAGTGTAAACTCATTTTAAGTACGAATTTGATGGTTTATGTATCATGCACATCATATATTTTTGGTGTAACTGATGATCGAAGGCAACCTCAAAAGACATATTATGCCCTATATATTTAGATGGAGGGAGTTCATCGTCTCTGGTCAGAAAGGCATGCGATATCCCTTTTTTTGCAGGTGACATGTGTTATCCTCAGTAATAATTTTACCAAGATAACATGAGTTGTATGTCCCCAAAATATAACACTAGAACTTCAAATGTTTCATTTTAAATGATATATTACTAGTGCCGAATGGTGTTATTAAGACACCCTATCACACTCGCTTTGCAAAAATTGTGTGTGATGTACACATCGTACACACCTTTTAGCCGAAACGTGTGCAATGTGTTAAAAAGAATGTGCGATGTCGCAATATTACACACAGGTCAGAAACGCAACAATGTGTGATGCGCTGCACACAGTTTTCACAACAAATGTGTGTATGATGTCTTGCACACAATTTTTATGGAAAATGTGTGCGCGATGTGACCTATCATTGCACATGGTTTAAAAATGTAACCATGTGTGATGCATTGCACACGATTCTTGCAAAAAAATGTGTTTGCGATGTAGCCTATTATCACACACCTTTTAAAAATTCAACCATGTGTGATACATTGCACACGGTTTTTGCAAAAACAATGTGTACGATGTATTCTATTGTTGCACATAATTTTAGGAAATCAACAGTCTGCCATAAGAAGCACACAATTTTGCAAGCATATGTGAGGCCTTACAAAAGTTTTTTTTTCGAGAAAATTGGTTTTCGTGATATGTTTGAAAGCAAATTTTTCCTTCATCACTTGACATTGTTTTTGTTTTCTTCTAAACTCAACATACAACCTAACATCCTTCATGTCCAAAGTTGGTACTTTTTGGGGCTTATTTTCTATATTTAAGCCATTAAGTGCATTTCTAAGCTTTAGATTGATATAAGTCAAATTTGAACTACGGGTACATGAAAAGATGCACAAAAATGATTTAGAAAAATCATATTTAGGGTCTTTAGTATATTTTTGTGCCTTGTACAAGACAATAAAACAAATTTTACAGATCTATGGGGCAAAAGTCAACCACACACATGGAGTTTACTCGTTTTAAAATTTTAGAAAATGTAAATAAAGTATGAAAAATATGAAACTTGGCATGGTGTATATGATATGACCTCAGTATTCTGTTGTAAAAACTCGAGAAGGTTTCAAAAAGTTTTGATGTACACTCTTTAGAAACCAAACCGATACCTCGTGGTTTCGAGGGTGAATGCGTCAAGTTTGTAGACGAATTGACATTTCCTTCATCATTTGACCTTAAACTTTTATCTACACTAAACATAACCATAGAACCCTCTATGTTCAGATTTGGAAATTTTAAAAGCTCATTTACTATATTTAAATCATCAAGTGCACTTCTTGGCATTTAATGGATATAATTCATATTTTCACTACGATTACATGAAACAATGCACAAAAATGGTTTGTAAACTTATATTTGGGATCTTGAGAATATTTATATGACTTATACAAGAAATGGAAAATAGATTCAAAGATCTCTATGGTTAGAGTCAACCACAAACATGGAGTTTATTGGTTTTTAATTCTAGAAATATAAATGAAGTCCCAAAAACATGAACTTGGTATGGTGTCATGATATGACCTCGGTGTGGTAAAAGTTTGAGAAGATTTCACAAACTTTGATGTACACTCTTTAGAAATCAAGCTATCTCCTAGGACGAATTGTGACTTCCATAGTGAATGTGTCAAGTTTGAAGGCGAATTGACATTTCATTCATTGTTTGACCTTGAATTTTTTTGTACATTCAACTTACACTATAGAATCCTTCATGTTCAAATTTGGCAATTTTCAGATCTCATTTACTATATTTAAGTCATTAAGTGTGTTTCTAGGCATTTAATCAATATAACTCAAATTTGAACCACGAGTGCATGTAAAAATGGACAAAAATTGTTTGAAAAATCATATTTAGGTTTGAGTATAATTGTATGCCTTATGAAAGAAATGAAAAGTATGTATAGTTGATGAAAAAAGGGCAACATATAGTACTCCTACGCGAAACGAAAAATTGCGCGTTTCCGGTAGGTACCGGCAACCAGCTAGCCTATCAACTGGTGACACTTCATACCATATATTAACTCTTGTGTTGTATAAAAGGTTCTCATTGTTTAAGAAATATTGGTATTTCAGTAGTTGGTCCACCACCATAGTACTACTTTTGTCAGTCTAGCAGTCCTGGAGTACTACTTTTTGTCAGAGAAGGAGGTGCATGCATCAGTCATTTCTCTCTCCCTTGCAAACAAATCCATAGACTTTATTTCATATTAGTAAATTAAAAACACTAATATATTTTGAACCATAAGTTCGTATTTGAACTAATTTATATATTTAAATTCTTGACGCCAAGACCTTTAAAACTAGACCAATCTTGGATACATTTCAAACACATTTAAATTTCAACATTTCACATTTGGTGTGTGGACTAACACATTTCACTTCAGAACATGTGAAACAAGCCAATAACATATTTTAGAATTGTGAAATAATAACTACATAAATTGTAATTGTAATATACGATTGTAAAACTGATTATTTGAAAATGTGAACAATGAATTTCACTTTTTGTGCTTACTATTTCACAATTTAGAACCAACATTTCACTTTCCACTCGCTTCTTTCGAAAAAATAAGACCTATTTCAATTGCACATTTCTCAAATAACCTATTTCACTCTTTTGTAATAAATTGTTTCAGATTTTCAAATAATCTGTTTCACAATGATATATTATAATTTCACTTTTTATGGTTACTAGTTCACAATTCAGAACCTACATTTCACTTTACACTGGCTTGTTTCACAAAAAACGTATATTTTCAGCTGTACATTTCTCACATAAACTATTTCACTATTTTGAAATAAATTGTTTCACATTTTAGAATAATCAGTTTCACAAATGATACATTATAATTCACTTTCTGTGGTTGCTATTTCATAATTCAGAAGCTATATTTTTCTTTTCACCGGCTTGTGTCATAAAAAGCACATCTATTTCAGTTGATCATTTTTTAAATAACATATTTCACTCTTTTGAAATAAAACTATTACACATTTTCAAATAATCAGTTTCACAAGTTGACATTTCAGTTTCATATTTTTTTTTCACTTTCAAAAACCAATATTTCACTTCCGCTGTCTTGCTTCACAAAAAACACATTTTTCAAGTGAAATAGGTTTGTTTCACATACAAAATGTGTGAAACATTGAAATTTAAACGTGTTTAAAATATATCCAAAATTTTTATTTTCAAATAATCTCTTTCACAATGATATATTATAATTTCACTTTTTGTGGTTACTATTTCATAACTCAGAACCTACAATTCACTTTACACCGGCTTGTTTCACAAAAACATATATTTCAACTGCACATTTCTAAGATAAACTATTTCACTATTTGAAATAAAGTGTTTCACATTTTATTATAATCAGTTTCACAAATGATACATTATAATTCACTTTCTATGGTTGCTATTTCAAAATTCAGAAGCTATATATTTCTTTTCACTGGCTTGTTTCAAAAAAAGCACATCTATTTCAGTTGCTCATTTTTTAAATAACATATTTCACTCTTTTGAAATAAAACTATTATACATTTCCAAGTAATCAGTTTCACAAGTTGACATTTCGGTTTCATAATTTTTTTCACTTTCAAAAACCAATATTTCACTTTCGCTGTCTTGTTTCACAAAAAACATATCTTTTAAGTGAAATAGGTTTGTTTCACATACGAAATGTGAAATGTTGAAATTTCAACGTGTTTGAAATATATTCAAAAATTTTATTTTCAATTAATCTGTTTCACAATGATATATTATAATTTCACATTTTGTGGTTACTACTTCATAATGCATAAACTACGTTTCCATTTACACTGGCTTGTGTCACAGAAAAACATATATTTCAACTACACATTTCTCAGATAAACTATTTCACTATTTTGAAAAAACATATTTCACTCTTTTCAAATTAAACTATTACATATTTTCAAATAATCAGTTCCACAAGTTGACATTTCAGTTTCAATTTTTTTTCACTTTCAAAACCAATATTTCAGTTCTGTTGTCTTGTTTCACAAAAAACACATTTTTCAAGTGAAATAGGTTTGCTTCACATACGAAATGTGAAACGTTAAATTTAAATGTGTTGCAAATATATCCAAAATTGGTTTACTTCTCAAGGTCTTGGCGCTAGGAGTTCAAATATATAAATTATTTCACAAACAAACTTATGTTCTAAAATATATAAATGTTCTAAATTGGTCAAGATGAAAAAATGTCTATGAATTTATTTGCAAGAGAGAGAGAGAAGAGACAGATGCATATGTGTGTGAAAAAAGACAGAGAGAGTGAAGTATCAGATACATGCATGCGAGGTAAGGACAAAAGGAGTGGGCCAATAGCTGTATTTGATCTAGTATTTATTTTGTATAGCAAAATGAGATGAATAATTGCTCCTCATGGACCGCATCTTAAAGCAGCTGTTGAGTGGTGAAATGGTTGCCGGCACATGCCGGAACCGCGAAAAAGACTTTGCGTACTCCTAAGTAGCATTAGATTAGAAGAAAGCCAGAGTTTCATACATACCGAGTAAAGTTTCCCCCTGTGTTTATCCTTTGATACGTGGACATGGACTCGTCGATGGTGACGTCCGGGTAAAGCGAGGCACTGAGCGGCCTCAGCTCCACCGTGCTGACGAACGGCGTACCACTGCCGGTGTTCACCAGGCACACCGGCACCCAGCTCGCCCAGGCGACGAAGATCGCCTCGGACCACGAGTAGCGGTCGTCGGTCGTGTTTCCGACCGACATCGTATCCCAGTAGTTGGTGCCAAGGTGTAGGTCGAAATCGACCGTCTTGCCGTCGTAGTTCCCGTGGAAGAACAACATCCGGACAAGGTACTTGGCGCCGCTCTTGGTTGGGAGCGTGTAACAGTTTCGTAGGCCGGACGGGAAACTCCTGAGCGTGCGGAGGTCCTCGTTTGTGTCAGTAGTATCGAGCTCGGCGGCTACCCTGTGGTTCTCCCCGCCGTCGACGTACGGACCGTCGGAGACGTAAGCGATATCTGTGTACGTGTCCCTGCGGCCGCTGAATTTGGCATCCAGGCCGCAATCGATGCTCAAGAAACCTGATTGTTGATGGCACAAATTACACAACCAGGATGAAAAGAGTTAGAATACGATCAAAAGCCGGGTATTTGGATTTATAATAATAATGAAATATCTACAGAACGTTTTAGTATATGGATCTGATCCATGCACTTGAGTTGAGGAATCAACCTTCTTGCTGACCGGCGACATGAACTGCGGTGGCTGCCATTACGAATGCACCGAAGAAAACCCACAACGGCCCCATTGAGCTAGAGAGAGTAAACAACTCAGTTCATCAATGGCGCTGAGAACTGGGATATGCCTCACGTATATATATTGCGCGCCAACTTGAGATGGGAGTCGTATGTTTGATGCTTCCATCAGCATTGCTACATTACTTGCTAAATATCCAATTAATGCCTTGCAAGCTGGATAACACAAAGCAGACTATTCAAAACTGTTGAGTATATTGAGTACGTGTATATTTGTGTGTAGGGCCGTTTTCTCTGTATAGTTGAGGTTGTGGCCTACCTCTGTACTTATATATACGTGTCTGGTGCACCGATCAATACATTGCGATTGCACAGCCCACATCTTGTCCTTCTACATGGTATCTATCGCAGCACGATCCTAAAACCCTAAGCCGCCGCCGCCGCGCCTCTACGCGCCGCCGCCGCCGCCGCTACTCCCCGCCGCCGCCACCGTCCTCTCGGTCGCCGTCGCCGCCGCTGGTCGCCGCCGCCTCTCCCCACCACCTCGCCTTCCGCCGCCGCCGCCGATGGCCACCAGCTTCCGCCCACGCCCTCTCTCCCGAACCCTAACCTCCCACCCGCGCCGCAACCCGCACCACCCCAGCCCTCCTCCCACCCGCGCCGCCACACCTCCCAACCCGCGCCGCGTCCCAAACCTTAACCCTAGCCATGAGCTCCTCCTCCTCCACCGTCTCAAACTCGTTCGCCGGTCCCGATGTCACCCTCGTCCGCGACCTCAACATCCATGAGCTTGTCCCGGTGAAGCTTGATCAAAACACCGCGTCCTACTCCGCTTGGAAGCGGTATTTTTTGCTTGTGTTCCGTGAGTACCTCCTGCACGGCCACGTGGACGGCACCGTGGACTCGGCGCTCATGATCAACGACGAGGAGTGGATGATCCTCGACGCCACCATCATCCGCTGGTTCTACCTCACCATCTTCAGCGACCTCTTCCACACTGTGCTGGATGACGACGACGACGCCTACGCGGTCTGGACCAAGCTCAACGGCCTCTTCACCGACAACCGGCTGCAGCGCAAGGTCCTTCTCCACGGCGAGTTCTACGGGTGCCAGCAGCTTGACTCGTCCATTGATGAATTTTGCATGCGCCTCAAGAAGCTTGCCGATGAGCTCCGTGATCTCAGGGAGACGATCGGCGACGAGCTCCTCATCAGCACCCTCACCGCCGGCCTCAACGAGGATTTTGGGAACGCCGCCTCCAACCTTACCCTCATCCCGGAGCCTACCTTCGCTAAGGTGGTCGCGTACCTCAAGTTGAAGGAGCGCCGGATGCGGATGGCGCGGACTCGCGCGACCCACACCGCCCTCGTCGCCGGCACCCGCGGGGGTCAAGCCCCGCCACCGCCGCGCCCGATGCCGCCACAGCTGGCGGCGCCCGCCTTCCCGCCAGGTTTCCCGCCCGCCTCGGCCGCTCCCTTCCCGCCGCCCCAGCCGGCGGCAAATGGGGGGGAGGGGTCGTCGCGGCGGCCGTCGCGGCGGCCGCAAGCAGGGGGCGCAGGCGCTCAGGGAGGAGCACCCCGCCCGCCGCAGCAGGCTTATCAGCCGGCCCCGTGGTATGCCGGCCAGAACCCATGGACCGGCGTTGTGCACGCCTACTCCATGCTGGTTCCTCGGGCCCCTGCCCCAGGCATTCTCGGCGCCTGGCCACCGTCACACCAGGAGTTCTACGCCGCGCCGCAGCCCTATGAGGCGCCCTACGCGGCGCCCTACGGCCAGCAGCCGCAGCCAGGTGGGCTGCCGCTGCTGCCCCTGATGGCCCCGCCGCAGCCTTTCTCGCCAGCGCCGTGGGACCCGGCCCTTCTGGCGGCTCATCACACCGCCCCTTCCCCGTCCAGCTACACCGGCGGCGGCGACTGGTACATGGACACCGGAGCCATCGCTCACATGGCGGCTTATCCCGGTAACCTCCACACCTCCTATCCTGTCATACTTCCAACCGCATCACCGTCGGTGACGGCTCTTCTCTTCCTATCACCCACATAGGTCATGCATATTTTCCGTCTAACTCCACTCCAATATCCATGTCTAATGTCTTAGTTTCTCGTGAACTTATTAGAAATCTTGTTTCTGTTCATTCTCTTACATGTGAAAATTCTGTTACCGTTGAATTTGACGAATGTGGTTTTTCTGTTAAGGACGCTCGCACGCGGATGGTGCTCCACCGATGTGACAGCCCCGACGAGCTCTACCTGGTTCACTCCGCCACCTCCACCACTTCCGCCGCCCCTGTCGCTCTCGCCACCGGAGTGGATCTTTGGCACGCTCGCTTGGGCCATCCTAATCCTGCCACCCTTCGCCATATACTTCAGAGTTTTTCTTTCACGTGTAATAAGAACGAGGATCACTCGTGTCATGCATGTCGCCTCGGCAAACATGCTCGTCTCCCGTTTAGGGCTTCTTCTCATGTTGCATCGTACCCGTTTGAGTTAATTCATAGTGATGTTTGGACCTCTCCTGTTGCCAGTAATACAGGCTTTCTTTATTATCTTGTCATACTTGATGATTTCTCGCATTATGTGTGGACCTTCCCGTTGCGCCGTAAGTCGGACGTTATATCCACTCTCGCCGCCTTCTACTCCTATGTTCTCACGCAGTTTGGTCGTCCCATTCTCGCGTTGCAGCCAGATAACGGGAAGGAGTTCGACAACCTCGTTGTTCGTACTCTCCTCACCACACATGGCACGACTTTTCGTCTTACTTGCCCGTACACCTCGCAGCATAACGGTCGCGATGAGCGTATCCTTCGCACTCTCAATGACTGTGTTCGGACTCTTCTCTTTCATGCCAATGTGCCTCCGCGCTTTTGGCCTGACGCTCTCGCCACCGCTTCCCTCCTCATCAACATTCGTCCATGTCGTACTCGTGAGAACTTTGCACCTCATCACCTTCTCTTCGGTGCACCACCCTCTTATGATGAGCTTCGCATCTTTGGCTGCCTTTGCTACCCTAGCATCGCCTCTACTGCGCCTCATAAGCTTGCACCCCGCTCCCTCGCCTGCATCTTTCTCGGCTACCCACCTAACACTAAGGACTACCGCTGCTATGATCCCGTTTCCCATCGTGTTTTCACCTCCTGACATGTTTACTTTGATGAGATGGTGTTTCCGTTTCAGCAGCAGGTACCCCTTGTTGCCTCGTCACCGCCGGCCACCGGCGGCCCTTCGGCGACTTTGTCAGGTGGACGGCCCCGTTCGGCCCATGGACCGCCTCTGGGCTTTGGCGGTCCTCGCGCCCTCACGCCAGCGCCTGCATACTCGACCTCCTCGGCTGACCTCGATGGCGCGGCTTGCGCTCCCCCTTCACCCGCCGCCCCCGACTCGGGCGCCACGGGATCGGGCGTTGCTGGCTCGGCCGCCCCATCGGCCGCCTCGACGCTGGCCGCCTCGCCGGCCCCGACGCCGGCCACCTCACCGGCCCTGACGCCGGACCCCTCACCGGCCGCCTTGCCGGTGGCTCCGATGGCGCCGACTGGCCCTGTTACACGGGCTCATACTGGTGTTCATCGTCCGAGCCTCCAGTACTCGAGCGATGAGTATGTCCTCGCCGCCTCCACCGCGGAGCCGTCTCCTCTTCCCGCGTCCGCTCGCGCAGCCCTCCGTGATCCTCACTGGCTTGCGGCGATGTAGGAAGAGTTCGACACTCTTCAGCGGAACCGTACCTGGACACTGGTTCCCTGGCCTCCTCGCGCCAACGTCATCACCGGCAAGTGGGTCTTTCACCATAAGACCCGCTTGGATGGTACTCTTGAGCGCTACAAGGCTCGCTGGGTGGTTCGTGGTTTCCATCAGCGCGCTGGAGTGGACTTCACTGAGATGTTTGCCCCGGTTGTAAAACCGGGCACGATCCGCACCGTCCTCCAGCTCGCAGTGTCCCGAGGCTGGCCTGTTCATCAGATGGATGTTTCCAACGCCTTTCTCCACGACCATCTTGAGGAGCAGGTGTATTGTGAGAAACCCACCGGTTTCGTCGACGCCTCACTTCCTGGCCATGTGTGTCTGATGTCCCGCTCTCTCTACGGGCTCAAGCAAGCACCCCGCGCCTGGTACCAGCGGATCGCCAGGTTTCTTCAGACACTGGGCTTCAGCGTCACTCGCTCGGACGCCTCATTGTTTGTCTATCGCCATGGTGACACGATTGCATATTTGCTCCTTTACATCGACGACATCATCCTGACGGCCTCCTCCGCAGCTCTTCTTCAGCAGATTACTCTCCGGCTGCGTGACAAGTTTGCCATCAAGGACTTGGGTGCTCTACATTATTTCCTTGGCATTGAGGTCGTTCGGCGCCCGGACGGTTTCTTTCTTCATCAGCAGAAGTATGCGCACGAGCTTCTTGAGCGTGCTGGCATGCTCAACTGTCACCCTGTTGCTACTCCTGTTGACACGAAGGCCAAGGTTTCTGCTCTTGAGGCCTCGCCAGCGTCGGATGCTCCTTTCTATCGGTCTATCATCGGTGCTCTTCAGTATTTGACTCTCACCAGACCGGATCTTCAGTATGCTGTTCAACAGGTGTGTCTCCACATGCATGCCCCTCGTTACTCCCATTGGACTCTCGTGAAGCAGATCCTCCGTTACATCCGCGGCATGATGACCCTCGGGCTGACACTCATGGCGTCCACTTCTCTGGAGATGATGGCCTACTCCGATGCGGACTGGGCTGGTTGCCCAGATACTTGTCGGTCCACCTCTGGCTACTGCGTCTACCTCATTCCTTCACTCGTCTCGTGGTCGTCCAAGCGACAACCCACGGTTTCGCGCTCCAGTGCGGAGGCTGAGTACCGAGCCATGGCCAACGCTGTTGCTGAGTGCACCTGGCTACGACAGTTACTTCAGGAGCTGCATCATGACGTCTCCCAGGCTACGGTTGTCTACTGTGACAACGTTTCTGCGGTGTACCTCTCCGCCAACCCCGTTCGTCATCGCCGGACTAAACACATTGAGATGGACATTCATTTTGTGCGCGAGCAGGTGGCTCTTGGACGCATTCAAGTTCTCCATGTGCCGACTGCACAACAGTTCACCGATGTGATGACGAAGGGACTGCCGACTTCCACCTTCGAGGAGTTTCGTTCCAGTCTTTGTGTC
>NC_041389.1:354412694-354436929 GCF_002162155.2 Triticum dicoccoides
GTTGAGTATATTTAGTACATGTATATTTGTGTGTAGGGCGCACCTCATGTTTCCTCTGTGTAGTTGAGGTTGTGGCCCACCTCTGTACTTATATATACGTGCCTGGTGCACTGATCAATACATCGCGATTGCACATCCCACATTTTGTCCTTCTACAAAAACCACAAGTTCTTCCAAGCTTTGGCTACATGCGACACACTCATTCGTCTGCTATTGTTATATGTTAGTGACATTTGCAAGTAATTTTATTGAGACTTGTTATGTGGCAAACACAACAACCATCCCAGACATTTTCAAATAATCTCACTTTAGGAGGGAGGTTAGTTGACTTTGACATCCTAGTTGTGCCTTGGCGCCGTCCTCTGTAAAAAAATGGGATAAAAAATGTTGGTTTTCGAAATATTCTGGCACCACCAAAATTCCAGTTATTTCGGTTTTCAGATTAAAAAAATGACTAAAATGTCTGGTTGACTTGCAAAAATCCTACCATAGTTTGAGGACATTTGCAAAAAAAAAGAACACTCAAATTCATGCCACTAAAGGAAAAACATATGTTGCAATTGCCTTGTATTTCTCCATAAGTTACCGAAAAAGGCTTTCGTCCCGCTTTATATATAAAGCACCGATCATCAAGCATCCAGTATAAACACACGCCGCCGTAACACAAGCACACACCCACAACAGGATACATAGGCGCTGAGCGCAGCAACACCACCCCTAGCACTACCACAACGAGGAGATGAAGCTACATATGACGGACCATGAGCTCCAAGGCGGCGCCTTCAGGAAGGACACGACACCGGAGTGCTGCCACTGCCCGATCCGAGGATAAGAGTTCCCCTTGGAGCCGCATGCCGGGCAGTGAGAACCGCGACAACGCCTTCAAGAAGGGAACGGTCTTCGCCGCCGCTGGTCCATCCGAAGATAGAACAAGTTTTCACCTCGGCCAACACCCACTGCCACCGACCGCCACACCCCGGCCACCACGCCGCCCACACGGCCATGGTGACTGGGCAGTACCAAGGCACGGACTCCGCCCAAGAGCACCGCGCTACCACCACCAGGGCCGCCACCCCGGCATCCACGGCCTTGACACCACCTCACCCGAGACCCGCCGCACCCCAGCAAAAGAGACGAGCAGAAAGGTCCCACCTTTCGCACCCCTAGGCGACCCGCAACGACGAGACCCAATAGGTTGGCCAAAACTGGCATCCACCGATCCATCCTCCTGCCCCGGGCACGAGACAAGCTCGGTCCTGCAGCACAGAGAGGGGGACGAGGTCAATCCTGCTGCACCGTGCGCGAGACGAGCTCGGTCCTGCAGCACCGGGCGCGAGACAAGCGGTTGACCGCGACTGGGAGAGGACCAACCCTTTGATGGGAGTCGCGCGCGGGCACCGAGGAGATGGGTCGAGGATCGAGACGGTCTGAACGCATATGAGCCGATGCCGGAGAAGCCGTCTGCTGTCGCGAGCAGAACCGTCGAGCCACCGTGAAGCCGGCACGCCGCCGGGAGGCCACCACCGCCGGACCTCCCCACGCCGCCGCCCATGGCCGGAGCAGTGGCCACGCCCGGCCGATGCCCTACCCGCGTCGCCCGGCGAGCTCCAAGCGCCGGAGCTACCGGTCACGCACCACCGGTGCCACGGGCCGTCGGCCAACCCCCAACGCCAGATCTGGTCGGATCCAGTAAGAGACCGACCGGCCCCGCCGCCACCACCAACCAGAGCCACCTCCACCCCCGCACCCCGCCGTCGAGTCCAATCGCCGCGCCGCGACCACACCGACAACCAACGCCACCACCAAAGCTGCCCCCACCTCGAGGACCAGCCGGAGCACGACCAACCCAAGCCAGCCACCGCCACCGAGGGCAGCCACGCGCCACCCAAGACGCCGACGACCAGATCTGGCCGCGCCAGGTCAAGGGCCGCGGGCATCATGGGCACGCCCGCGTGTGAGACGTCTCCAACATATCTATAATTTTTGATTGTTCCATGCTATTATATTACTCGTTTTGGATGTTTATGGGCTTTACTTTAAACTTTTACATCATTTCTAGGACTAACCTACTAATCGTAGGCCCAGCCCGTATTGTTGTTTTTTTGCCTATTTTAGTGTTTCGAAGAAAAGGAATATCAAACGGAGTCCAAACAGAATGAAACCTTTGGGAGCGTGATTTTTGTAACAAACGTGATCCAGAGGACTTGGAGTGCAAGTCAAGAAGCTGCCGACGCGGCCACGAGGGTGGAGGGCCCCCCCCCCCACGAGGGTGGAGGCCCCCCCTACTGGGCGCACCCCCCTATCTCATGGGCCCCTCGGGCATCCACCGACGTACTTCTTCCTCCTATATATACCTACGTACCCCGAAAACATCAGGGGAGACGACGAAAAGCTATTTCCACCACCGTAACCTTCTGTATCCGCGAGATCCCATCTTTGAGCCTTCGCCAGTGCTCTGTCAGAGGGGGAACCGACCACGGAGGGCTTCTACATCAACACCATATCCCCTCCGATGAGTTGTGAGTAGTTTACCCCAGACCTCCGGGTCCATAGTTATTAGCTAGATGGCTTCTTCTCTCTCTTTGAATCTCAATACAATGTTCTCCTTGATCTTCTTGGAGATCTATTTGATGTAACTCTTTTTGTGGCGTGTTTGTCGAGATCCGATGAATTATGGGTTTATGATCAAGTTTATCTATAAGAAATATTTGAATCTCCTTTGAATTCTTTTATGTACGATTGAGTTATCTTTGCAAGTCTCTTCGAATTATCAGTTTGGTTTGGCCTACTAGATTGATCTTTCTTGCAATGGGAGAAGTGCTTAGCTTTGGGTTCAATCTTGCGGTGTCCTTTCCCAGTGACAGCAGGGGCAGCAAGGCACGTATTGTATTGTTGCCATCGAAAATAATAAGATGAGGTTTATATCATATTGCATGAGTTTATCCCTCTACATCATGTCATCTTTCTTAATGTGTTACTCTGTTCTTATGAACTTAATACTCTAGATGCATGCTGGAAAGCGGTCGATGTGTGGAGTAATAGTAGTAGATGCAGGCAAGAGTCGGTCTACTTGTCACGGACGTGATGCCTATATACATGATCATGCCTAGATAATCTCATAATTATTCTCTTTTTTATCAATTGCTCGACAGTAATTTGTTCACCCACCGTAATACTTATGCTATCTCGAGAGAAGCCACTAGTGAAACCTATGGCCCTCGGGTCTATCTTTTATCATATAAGCTTTCAATCTACTTTTATTTGCATCTTTACTTTTCCAATCTATATTATAAAATACCAAAAAAATATTTTATCATACTATCTCTATCAGATCTCACTTTCACAAGTGGGCGTGAAGGGATTGACAACCCCTTTATTGCGTTGGTTGCGAGTTCTTTGTTTGTTTGTGTAGGTGTGTGGGACTTGTGAGGAGCCTCCTACTGGATTGATACCTTGGTTCTCGAAAACTGAGGGAAATACTTACGCTACTATTGCTGCATCACCCTTTCCTCTTCAAGGAAAACCAACGCAAGCTCAAGACGTAGCAAGAAGGATTTCTGGCGCCGTTGCCGGGGAGGTCTTTGCTCAAGTCAAGACATACCAAGTACGCATCACAAACTCATCTCCCTCTCATTTACTTTATTTGTCATTTGCCTCTCGTTTTCCTCTCCCCCACTTCACCCTTGTCGTTTTATTCGCCCTCTCTTTCCCAATCTCCTCTCCTCTCTCTTTCACTTGCCTTTTTATGTTTGCTTGTGTGTTGGATTACTTGTCGCCATGGCGCAAGATAATACTAAATTGTGTGATTTCTTCAATACCAATAATAATGATTTCCTTAGTACTCCGATTGCTCCTCTTAATGATGTTGAGTCTTGTGAAATCAATGCTGCTTTGCTGAATCTTGTTATGAAAGATCAATTCTCCGGCCTTCCTAGTGAAGATGCCGCTACCCATCTAAACAACTTTGTTGATTTGTGTGAGATGCAAAAGAAAAATGATATGGATAATGATATAGTTAAATTAAAGTTATTTCCGTTACTTAGAGATCGAGCTAAAGTTTGGTTTTCGCCTTTGCCTAAAAATAGTATTGATTCTTGGAACAAGTGCAAAGATGCTTTTATCTCTAAGTATTTTCCTCCCGCTAAGACCAACACTCTTAGGAACAATATTATGAATTTTAAACAACTTGATCAGGAGCATGTTGCCCAATCTTGGAAAAGAATGAAATTGATAATTCACAATTGCCCTACTCATGGTTTGAATTTATGGATCATCATACAAAATTTTTATGCCGGATTGAATTTTGCTTCTAGAAATCTTTTAGATTCGACCGCGGGAGGCACGCTTATGGAAATCACCATAGGAGAAGCTACAAAACTCCTTGATAATATCATGGCTAATTATTCTCAATGGCACACCGAACGATCTATTAGTAAAAAAGTGCATGCTATAGAAGAAATTAATGTTTTGAGTGGAAAGATGGATGAACTTATGAGATTGTTTGCCACTAAGAGTGCTTCTATTGATCCCAATGATAGGCCTTTATCTACCTTGATTGAGAATAATAATGAATCTATGGATGTAAATTTTGTTGGTAGGAATAATTTTGGAAACAATGCTTATAGAGGAAACTTAAATCCTAGACCGTTCCCTAGTAATTCCTCTAATAATTATGGAAATTCCTACAATAATTCTTATGGTAATTTTAATAAATTGCCCTCTGATTTTGAGAATATCATGAAAGAATTTATGGTCTCTCAAAATAATTTTAATGCCTTGCTTGAAGAAAAATTGCTCAAAGTTGATGATTTGACTAGGAACGTTGATAGGCTTTCGCTTGATGTTGATTCTCTGAAACTTAGATCTACTCCTCCCAAGCATGATATCAATGAGTCTCTCAAAGTTATGAGAAGTTCCATTGACGAGTGCAAAGAAAGAACCGCTAGATTGCGTGCTAAGAAAGATTGCTTTATAAAGGCGTGTTCTTCAAGTTTCCATGAAAATAATGATGAAGATCTTAAAGTTATCGACGTATCCCCTATTAGATCTTTGTTTTGCAATATGAATCTTAATAATGATGGGACTGGAGATGAGTCAACTTTAGTTAAACGGCGTCCCAATAATTCAGTGTTTTTAGATCTTGATGTTAAATTTGGTAAAAGTGGGATTGGAGAGGTCATGACTTTAAATAGAGTTGAACCCACTATCTTGGATTTCAAGGAATTTGATTATGATAATTGTTATTTATAAGGTTGTATTTCCTTGTTGCAATCCGTTGTGAATTCTCCTCATGCTTATAGTCAAAATAAAGCTTTTACCAAACATATTGTTGATGCCTTGATGCAATCTTTTGATGAAAAACTTAATTTGGAAGTTTCTATACCTAGAAAACTTAATGATGAGTGGGAACCTACTATAAAGATTAAAATTAAAGATCATGAGTGTTATGCTTTATGTGATTTGGGTGCTAGTGTTTCCACAATTCCGAAAACTTTATGTGATATTCTAGGTTTCCATGATCTTGATGATTGCTCTTTAAATTTGCACCTTGCGGATTCCACCATTAAAAAGACAATGGGAAGGATCAATGATGTTCTCCATTGTTGCAAATAGAAATTTGGTGCCCGTAGATTTTATCATTCTTGATATAGATTGCAATCTTTCTTGTCCTATTATTCTTGGTAGACCTTTCCTTAGAACGATTGGCGCGATTATTGATATGAAGGAAGGGAATATTATATTCTAATTTCCATTAAGGAAAGGCATGGAGCAATTTCCAAGAAAGAAAATTAAATTACCTTATGAATCCATCATGCGAGCTGCTTATGAATTGAGTGCCAAAGATGCCACTACTTAGATCTATCCTCGCTTTTATGCCTAGCTAGGGGCGTTAAACGATAGCGCTAGTTGGGAGGCAACCCAATTTTATTTTTGTTTTTTGTTTTTGTTCCTGTTTAGTAATAAATTTTGCATCTACCTTCTGTTTAGATGTTTTTTCATGTTTTATTTAGTGTTTGTGCCAAGTAGAACCTATAGGATAACCTATGGTGATAGTTAATTTGATTCTGCTGAAAAACAGAAACTTTGCGCTCACGAGAAAAAATTCAATAAATCACAGAAACGTGCTTTTGCATTGAATCTTTTTGTTGTAGATCAATAGACAAATTGTCCAGGACTTCCTATTTTGGTAGGATTTTTAGAGTTCCAGAAGTATTCGAAAGTTACAGATTGCTACATACTGTTCTGTTTTTGGCAGATTCTGCCTTTCGTGTGTTGTTTGCTTATTTTGATGCATCTATGGCTAGTATGTAAGGGTATGAACCATAGAGAACTTGGAATACATTAGGTTTAACACCAATATAAATAAATAATGAGTTCATTACAGTACCTTATGTGGTGGTTTTTCTTTCTTTCACTAACGGAGCTTATGACATTTCCTGTTGAGTTTTGTGTTGTGAAGTTTTCAAGTTTTGGGTAAAGATTTGATGGACTATGGAATAAGGAGTGGCAAGAGCCTAAGCTTGGGAATGCCCATGGCACCCCAAGATATTCAAGAATATACAAAAGCCTAACCTTGGGGATGCCCCGGGAAGGCATCCCCTCTTTCGTCTTCGTTCATTGGTAACTTTACTTGGAGCTATATTTTTATTTGCCACATGATATGTGTTTTGCTTGGAGCGTCTTGTAAGATATTAGTCTTTGCCTTTTAGTTTACCACAATCATCCTTTCTGTACACACATTTTGGGATAAGCCTACTTGATGGAATTTATTAGAATTCTCTATGTGCTTCACTTATATCTTTTGAGCTAGATAGTTTTTGCTCTAGTGCTTCACTTATATCTTTTAGAGCACGACGGTGGCTTAATTTTGAAGAAATTGTTGATCTATCATGCTTCACTTATATTATTTTGAGAGTCTCTTAAAACAGCATGGTATTTTCTATGGTTATAAAATTGGTCCTAGAATGGTAGGCATCCAAGTTGGGTATAATAAAAACTATCATAGGAAGTGAATTGGATGCTATGATCAATTTGATGCTTGATAATTATTTTGAGATATGGAGGTAGTAATATTAGAGTCATGCTAGTTGGGTGATTATGAATTTAAAGAATGCTTGTGTTGAAGTTAGCAAGTCCCATAGCATGCACGTATGGTTAAAGTTGTGTAACAAATTTGAAACATGAGGTGTTCTTAGATTGTGCATCCTTATGAGTGGCGGTCGGGGACGAGCGATGGTATTTTCCTACCAATCTATCCCCCTAGGAGCATGTGCGTAGTGCTTGGTTTTTGATGATTTGTAGATTTTTGAAATAAGTATATTAGTTCTTTTGACTAATGTTGATTCCATGGATTATACGCACTTTTAACTTTCCATCATTGCTAGCCTCTTCGGTACCGTGCATTGCCCTTTCTCACCTTGGGAGTTGGTGCAAACTTCGCCAGTGCATCCAAACCCCGTGATATGATACGCTCTATCACACATAAACCTCCTTATATCTTCCTCAAAACAGCCACCATACCTACCTATTATGGCATTTTCATAACCATTCCGAGATATATTGCCATGAACCTTTCCACCGTTCCGTTTATCATCATGACACACATCATTATTGTCATATTTGCCTTGCATGATCATGTAGTTGACATCGTACTTGTGGCAAAGCCACCATGCATAAATTTTCATACATGTCACTCTTGATTCATTGCTCATCCCGGTACACCGCCGGAGGCATTCATATAGAGTCATATCTTGTTCTAGTTTTGAGTTGTAATTCATGAGTTGTAAATATATATAGAAGTGTGATGATCATCATTATTAGAGCATTGTCCCTAAATAAAAAAAGGGAAAGGCTAAAAAAAGAAAGGCCAAAAAAAAGAAAAAAGAAAAGAAAGTCCAAAAAAAAGGCCCAAAAAAAGAAAGAAAAAGAAAAAAGGGATAAAAAAGGGGGGCAATGTTACTATCTCTTTTTCCACACTTGTGCTTCAAAGTAGCACCATGTTCTTCATATAGCGAGTCTCATATGTTATCACTTTCATATACTAATGGGAATTTTTCATTATAGAACTTGGCTTGTATATTCCTACGATGGGCTTCCTCAAATTCCCTAGGTCTTCGTGAGCAAGCAAGTTGGGTGCACACCCACTAGTTTATTTTGTTGAACTTTCATACATTTATAGCTCTAGTGCATCCGTTGCATGGCAATCCCTACTCCTCATGTTGACATCAGTTGATGGGCATTTCCATAGCCTGTTGATTATCCTCATCAATGTGAGACTTTATTTTTTTGTCTTCTCCACACAATCCCCATCATCATATTCTATTCCACCCATAGTGCTATATCCATGGCTCACGTTCATGTATTGCGTGAAAGTTGAAAAGGTTTGAGATTATTTAAGTACGAAACAATTGCTTGGCTTGTCATCGGGGGTGTATAAGATGGGAGCATTTTTGTGTGATGAAAATGAAGCATAGCCTAACTATATGATTTTGTAGGGATGAACTTTCTTTAGCCATGTTATTTTGAGAAGACATGATTGCTTTGATTAGTATGCTTGAAGTATTACTATTCCTTATGTCAATATGAACTTTTATTTTGAATCATTTGGATCTAAACATTCATGCCACAATAAAGAAAATTACATTGAGAAATATTCTAGGTAGCATTCCACATCAAAAATTCTGTTTTTATCATTTACCTACTCGAGGACGAGTAGGAATTAAGCTTGGGGATGCTTGATATGTCTCCAACGTATCTATAATTTTTGATTGTTCCATGCTATTACATTACCTGTTTCGGATGTTTATGGGCTTTACTTTACACTTTTATATCATTTTTGGGACTAACCTACTAATCGGAGGCCCAGCCCGTATTGCTGTTTTTTACCTATTTCAGTGTTCTGAAGAAAAGAAATATCAAACAGAGTCCAAACGGAATGAAACCTTCGGGAGCGATCTTTTTGGAACGAACGTGATCCAGAGGACTTGGAGTGCAAGTCAAGAAGCTGCCGACGCGGCCATGAGGGTGGAGGGCTCCCCCCCTACTGGGCGCGCCCCCCTATCTCGTGGGCCCCTCGGGCGTCCATCGACATACTTCTTCCTCCTATATATACCTACGTACCCGAAAAACATCAGGGGAGACGACGAAAAGCTATTTCCACCACCATAACCTTCTGTATCCGCGAGATCCCATCTTGGAGCCTTTGTCGGTGCTCCGTTGGAGGGGGAATCGACCATGGAGGGCTTCTACATCAACACCATTGCCCCTCCGATGAGTTGTGAGTAGTTTACCCCAGACCTTCGGGTCCATAGTTATTAGCTAGATGGCTTCTTCTCTCTCTTTGAATCTCAATACAATGTTCTCCTTGATCTTCTTGGAGATCTATTTGATGTAACTCCTTTTGCGGTGTGTTTGTCGAGATCCGATGAATTGTGGGTTTATGATCAAGTTTATCTATGATAAATATTTGAATCTCCTCTGAATTCTTTTATGTATGATTGAGTTATCTTTGCAAGCCTCTTTGAATTATCAGTTTGGTTTGGCCTACTAGATTGATCTTTCTTGCAATGGGAGAAGTGCTTAGCTTTGGGTTCAATCTTGCGGTGTTCTTTCCCAGTGACAGCAGGGGCAGCAAGGCACGTATTGTATTGTTGCCATCGAGGATAAAAAGATGGGGTTTATATCATATTGCATGAGTTTATCCCTCTACATCATGTCATCTTTCTTAATGCGTTACTCTGTTCTTATGAACTTAATACTCTAGATGCATGCTGGATAGCGGTCGATGTGTGGAGTAATAGTAGTAGATGCAGGTAGTAGTCGGTCTACATGTCACGGACGTGATGCCCATATACATGATCATGCCTAGATAATCTCATAATTATTCGCTTTTTTATCAATTGTTCGACAGTAATTTGTTCACCCACCGTAATACTTATACTATCTCGAGAGAAGCCACTAGTGAAAACTATGGCCCCCGGGTCTATCTTTTATCATATAAGCTTTCAATCTACTTTTATTTGCATCTTTACTTTTCCAATCTATATTATAAAATACCAAAAATATATTTTATCATACTATCTCTATCAGATCTCACTTTCGCAAGTGGCCGTGAAGGGATTGACAACCCCTTTATTGTGTTGGTTGCGAGTTCTTTGTTTGTTTGTGTAGGTGCGTGGGACTTGTGAGGAGCCTCCTACTGGATTGATACCTTTCGCAAAACTGAGGGAAATACTTATGCTACTATTGCTGCATCACCCTTTCCTCTTCAAGGAAAACCAACGCAAGCTCAAGACGTAGCAGCGTGCAGCCATCCCCGTGATCCCCAGGGGCCACAGCGGCCATGGGCCGCGCATAGGAGCCCGCCGTCGCCGCCCGAGATCACGCCAACGCGCCCCGCCGCCAGTGCGCCGCCACCCGCCGAGAAGACCGCCCGCGACGAGCCCACCAGCAGAGGGAAGAGAGGTTCCCGCCACCGCCGACGCCGACCGGGATTTGCCCGGCAGCGCGCCCCGGCGGGGTGAGGAGGAGAGGAGGGGGGAGAGCCGCGGGGCCGGCGGCACTAGGTTTTCTCCCTCGGCCACCGCGGGAGCAACGCAAGAGGGACGAGAGTGGGATCAGTTCCATAAGTAAAGAGATGTAAGCCGAGAGCCAACCCTAAAACACACGGCAAACGCAAAGCCCTCGCCTTACACCACCGTACGCCGAGAAGTGCTATAAAACACTCAGCTTAGAGAAGGAACTCAGCATAACCCATAGCAAACACTCGGCTTATACGATGTGCTCTGTAAACTGTCTTGCCACGTGGCTTTCCTCTCACATTTGATGGCTTAGTCACAGCGGCCACTATAAGCCGGGTGCTCTCTAATGGCTTACTAGGCTTACCTATAGCCTTTTTGAAAATGACGAAAAATGTAAATCAAGGGCCCAACAGAAAACTCTCGGCTTACACTTTTTGATTTATATGCCATGTATTCTTCCATTAGATAATACACATTTTTCATTTGCATTTTCTTTCCTTCCCCTTCCTTTCTCACCATTCTCTCGCCATTTTGTCGCCACAATTTCTACACCCCCATTATTTCGGGGGCACCGGAAGGTGGGAGGTTCACACAGAAGCCCTAATACTTTGGTGTGGGCACGCAATAGCTCACATCTGCATCGCTGCCCCTTTGGATGTCTCCTTGGAGGCCTATTATCCCTTCCACGCTTTCTTGAAGTTGGGTGCACACGACATCGAGGTCTGCAAGTGGCACCCAGGCGATGTCGGTGTGGATGTTGAGACGGTGGCCTCACTTTCAGTGGTGTTGTGACTTGTGTGGAAATGATGACGGTGGCAAGAGGAGCTCTATCCTAGTAAGTCCTTCGTTGTCGAAAATTATGTTCGGCCAGTAGCGTCGCAGCAAGGTGCGTCACCAACAATTACACGTGATGGGCATGTCAGACTATGGTGGTGCAAGGCTTGTTTCCTCATAGGCCGTTTTCATTCGGGTTTTCATATATTAACCGAGCAACTCTCTTCTAACATTTTTTTTATTTTTTTGAAAAGGAGGTTGAATCCTCCAACCTCGGCATCCAAGGATGTACACAACCATCTATATTACTATCGCTACACCTACAAGTTTGACGATGTGCCCTGACCTCACACCAACACACACCATCTAATCCACTGGTCTCACCAAGCCGCCCCATAGCGAGTCGAGAGCACAAACCGGTTTGGTAGACCCTTAGCGCGCACCACATGCGCATGCTCTAGAATCCAGCTCTACCATCTTTCTCTGTCTCATGTTCAGGAGGGATTAACACATTGACCTTGCCAGGTCCAACTGTCATCGACACCACCACGACGCCAAACAGCGCCATCACCATGCACTCGGTCATCTAGACGTATCTGTCGTCGAGACTCCGCTTCGCCATGCTGCCGAGACCCGTCATCGACGCGGTAGAAACACTGTCGCTCCATCTCTCGACCTCTTTAGCCAGCACTTTCTCCAAGAACGCCATCGCCCGATCCAGAAGACCGAGATCAAGGGTTTCCCTTGGAGCAGGCGCCCTTCCAGCCGAGTCCTCGTGGTGGTCCAACGCCGCCACGCCTACAAGACTGTTAGGGCATCTTCTACCCTAAGGTTTTGGTGATGATGACAACACTCGTGTGGACTAATCATGCGTCCTAGTTTTCTCAGGTACACATTGTGCGGCGCAAGACGGTTAGGCCTCCCCTCTATGCGGAAAAGATTACAGACGGAGTTTCTGACGTTTTATTCCTTAGGTAGGTCGTAGGATATCCGTACTTTTAAGAGGGAATCCGCATTGGATGGTATTGGGTAAATCTCTTCACGTACACGTTGTCTGCACCCACCGACACCCTCCATTCGAGAAGAGAGGGGTTCCCCAAAGTTCTCTGTTCTGTGAAGTTTTGCCCATGGCGATAGTACCGCTCCTTTGGGCGGTTGTACCGGTGGCCGGTAGTTCCGGTCTTACCACCGCCCCAAGTACCGCTCAGCGGTGACTCCCTTCTGTACCAGGTACGGTGGTAGACCGGTAGTGGAATGGAAGTTCAGGTTTTTCTTGAAAAAATGGTACTACCGGTGTTCAGGGCGGTAGTACCGCCTCGGACTCCACTACTCATGAGTTGCTGGCCCTGCGGTAGCTCCGGCCCAACCACCGCTCTAACTACCGGCCTGGGGTGATTTCCTTCTGTGGTGAGGCGGTAGTCGGGCAGTGGTGGGACGGTAGTTCCGGTATGTTTTGATATACCGGTACTACCGGCTCTTCCACTAGAAGTACCACCCTGGTGCCCTAGCATGGGTTTCCCGCATTCACCGGTTGTACCGGTGACTCATGCGGAAGTACCGCTCCTATGTATTTCTGCGCATAACGGTTGGATCTGAGGGTACCCTATTTAAGGAAGTGCTTCTCCTTCCTCCCACCTACCTCTTGCCCCTCTCTCTCCTCCATTAGTGCCCTCAAAGCTTTCTTGCCCGAGATCTCTCTCTAGCCACTCAAACTTGTTGATGTGCTAGGGAGTGAAGGAGGAGACCTAGATCTACACTCTCACCAAAGGAAAATTGATTCCCCCATACCTTCTTGTGTGGATTTTGTTACTCTTAGGTGCTTGGGCACCCTTGTTGGAAGAGGTCACTTCGGAGCCACATTCCATTGTGGTGAAGCTCCGGGGTTTCGTTGGGAGCCTCCAATTAAGTTGTGGAGAGAGCCCCAACCTTGTTTGTAAAGGTCCGATTGCCGCCTTCAAGGGCACCAATAGTGGAATCATGACATCTCGCATTGTGTGAGGGCGTGAGGAGAATACGGTGGCCCTAGTGGCTTCTTGGGGAGCATTGTGCCTCCACACCGCTCCAATGAAGACGTACTTCCCCTCAAAGGGAAGGAACTTCGGTAACACATCCTCGTCTTCATCGGTTCCACTCTTGGTTATCTCTTACCTTTACTTGTTCAAGTTTTATTGTGGTATATCCCTTGCTTGCTTGTGTGCTTATTGTTGTTGCATCATATAGGTTGCTCACCTAGTTGCATATCTAGACAACCTACTTTGATGCAAAATTTAATTTGGTAAAGAAAAGCTAAAAATTGACAGTTGCCTATTCACACCCCCCCTCTAGTCAACTATATCGATCCTTTCAATTGGTATCAGAGCCTCGTCTCTTTATTAAGGACTTTGTCGTCCGAAGAGTATGGTTGACACCGTAGACAGTGGGGAGGAGCACTCCGGTGTGAATCTGGTCTCGTCTACGGTTGATGGGGGAACCGCGGCCTCTCGTGAGGAATTCAATGCGGCTTTGGACACATTGAAAACCTCCGTGACGACCGAGGTTGAAAGCATGTTTAATAAATTCTTAGAAGGGCTTAAACTATCTACTGCGCCGATGAAAATGGGTGATCCCACTAACAAGGTGACGGATGCTAACTCCGGCAAGGGGGAAGCTACTAGTGAAAAGGCTCCTTGTCGGTGTCAAAACCGGCGGATCTCTGGTAGGGGGTCCCGAACTGTGCGTCTAGGCAGATGGTAACAGGAGACGAGGGACACGATGTTTTACCCAGGTTCGGGCCCTCTTGATGGAGGTAAAACCCTACGTGATGCTTGATTAATATTGATGATGTATGTTACAAGAGTAGATCTACCACGAGATCAAGGAGGCTAAACCCTAGAATCTAGCCTATGGTATGATTGTTGTTCGTCCTACGGACTAAAGCCATCCGGTTTATATAGACACCGAAGAGGGCTAGGGTTACACCGAGTCGGTTACAATGGTAGGAGATCTACATATCCGTATCGCCAAGCTTGCCTTCCACGCCAAGGAAAGTCCCATCCGGACACGGGACGAAGTCTTCAATCTTGTATCTTCATAGTCTTGGAGTCCGGCCGATGATGATAGTTCGGCTATCCGGACACCCCCTAGTCCAGAACTCCCTTAGTAGCCCGTGAACCAGGCTTCAATGACGACGAGTCCGGCGCGCATGTTGTCTTCGGCATTGCAAGGCGGGTTCTCCCTCCGAATAATTCATAGAAGATTGTGAACACCAGGATAGTGTCCGGCTCTGCAAAATAATTTCCACATACCACCGTAGAGAGAATAATATTTACACAAGTTCAATCTGCTGACGTATTTGATGGCGTGACGTCACACCACTACCAAGCCTTTACTTAAATTGTTTTTATTGTACCACCTCAGCGCGTTTAGCGAAGCGGTTTCCTTGGCACGTCTTGTCGAAGCAGAGATCGTGTTCCCCTTATTCCGGGATTCCCATCAATACGGACGTGGGTAACCCAACCGCTCCATTGATTGCGGCGCTTGGGGGATAAGCGAGTTTTATCAGGCCGGTGGGGACGCCTGTTTCCGTCTGCCCATATAAGGGGATAAAGATCCAACCCTTTTACCTGTGCCTTCTTCCTCCTTGGCTTATCCATCTCTGCGAACTCGAGCTCCAGCGCCGAAGCCCGCATATCTCACCTCAACCTTCTCCAACTATGTCCGGAGCAGGAGGCAAGTGGATGGCCTCCTCCATCATGGAGGGGCAGATCCAGAAGCTGTGCAACACTGGATACTTGTCCAGCGACATCGCGCACCGGCTCCCCATCGAGGGAGAGCTCGTCCCCACCCCCAAGCCCCATGAGAGGGTAGTATTCCTTCCCCATTTCCTCCGTGGACTGGGCTTCCCACTCCATCCCTTTGTCCGGGGGCTCATGTTCTACTACGGCTTGGATTTCCATAATTTGGCCCCGAATTTCATCCTCAACATCTCGGCGTTTATCGTCGTGTGTGAGGCCTTCCTCTGCATCCAGCCCCACTTCGGCTTGTGGCTCAAGACCTTCAATGTCAAGACGAAGGTTGTGAAGGGCACCCAAGCGGAGTGCGGAGGCGCCATGGTGGGCAGAATGTCCCACATTACGTGGCTGGAGGGCACTTTTGTGGAAACCATCAAGGGGTGGCAATCGGGGTGGTTCTACATCACCGAGCCGCGTGACCCTGATTGGGCAGCGGCCCCCTAATTCAGATCCGGCATTCCCACACGTCTCACCTCCTGGAAAGAGAGCAGCCAGATTTGGGGTGATTCGGAGGAGCTGACCGGACTCCAAGCCTGCATCCAAAAGCTGGTGGACAAGAAGCTCAAGCTTGTCAACGTAGTCCAAGCCATGCTCATCCGCCAGATTCTCCCGTGCCAACGACGGGGCTTCAACATGTGGGAGTTTGATCCGGCGCAGCATCAGACTCTGAATGGGCTCTTCGACACTACGTACGAAGATGTCTGGAAGGTGTTGTTCAAGGGCGCCGAGGCTCCCGCATCCGCTACCGAAGATCGCGGATTCAGCTTGGAGCGTCCAGCTGATGAGGTAAGTGATTTTGTCCTTTAAGGGACGCGTGTTTTCCATAGTTTGACTCTATGCGGGATCTAAACTCCCTTTCCTTTGACAGGACTGGCTGAAGAAGGCCGCACAGGCTATCTGTCTGGACCCATTGCCAGAGGACCCAGCGGACGCCCGTTTGACGGGGCTGCTGGCTCCGGCACCCCACGTGGTGCCGGAGAAGAAGGCCAAGAAGAAGGCCACAGGGACTCGGAAGAGTTCCCGTTTTCAGGTGCTATCGGATGACGAATCCAAGGCCGACTCCTCCCACCAAGGCGAGGAGGAGAAGAAGAAAGCCTCTCCCCCAGCGGGGGGAGGGAAGAAAAGGAAGGCCTCCCCAACAAGGGAGGCCGAAGGGTCCAAGAAGGGAAAAACTCTTCCCCCGGACTGCTCTGCCAACGCCAGTGACGACGACAAGGACTGGCCTCCAAGGGCCAAGCCTCTGGCGAGATCGTAAGTATCCGGACTCCCGAATAACTTCAAGGTTTTTATTTTCCGCCACATAATGTCTTTCTAATGCCGCATACAACCCTGCAGTCCGCCCAAGGACGATCTCCCCGCTTCGTCGAGCGGGTCCTTAGGTGCGTCGGATATGGATTCTCTTCCGACCGCCTCCACCCCCCGTGACACGGACGACACCGAGGTGGGATCCCAGGAAGGGACCCGCGAGGAGGAGGCCCCGGAGGTGTCGCAGGACAACCTCCCGGACTTTGCACCGGACTCGGCTCCGGATCCCATAGTGGCTCTGGAGTATGGCGGGCGGCCCCTTCGTAAGAAGGGCCAGACCATGACACCGGCAGCCTCCGTCCAACCGGAGGCGCCGGATAGTTTGCTGGAAGCGCTCAACGGCGCCTCTATTGAAGAGGGACACCGCACTGTTATGAGTGCGGTGATTCAGAAGGTGCAGCTCGCTGAGAGCGGGCTGACCGAAGCCTGCCGCAGCCTTCTAACAGGCTTTGAGGTAAGAATTTCAATATGTATAAAATGGTACCGCATAGACAGTAGCCCCTGATGCTCGGTTCGGTGTTCGGAAAGAAAAGCCGGACTGAGGATCGAAAAAAGATATACGCAGGAGTCATAAAAAATATGTCAATATGGGATTGCAGGCTGCGCTGCTGACCTCTGCGGCACTGACTGTGGAGGTCAATACTTTGAAGGAAAACCTCGAGCGGTCCGAGAACAAGCTCCGCTGTGCCAAGAAGCAGCTCGAGGACAAGGAAGGTGAGTAGCACCTTATTAAAATTGTACCTTACAGAAAAGGATTTTGGTTGCAAAAAGAATGACGAGGATAACGTGGGTATTGCAGGGGCCACTAACAAGGTGGCGACCCTAAAAGAGGCGGTGGCCGCGACCGAACGTGATGCGGCTGCGGAGCACACCGAGCGAGAGAAGCAGGAGGCGCGGGTGGCGGAGGTACAGCAAGAGCTCCAGGATCTCGTGCAGAAACATGAGAGCCCGGAGCGTGACTCGAAGACTCGAGAGTCTGAGCTTGCGACGGCTCTTGAAAGTGCCAAAGCCGCTAAGGCCGAAGCCTACAAGGCCCTCTAGGAGATCGAGGCGGTAAAGAAAATAGCAGCGGGTAAGGCATTTTTCATGCAAAGTAAGCATGTGAGTGTTAATTACCTGTCGCTTACCCGAATACGGAGCTCTCCAGGAGCGTTCACAGATCTTCCTCGCAGCGTGTCCGATGCTGCCGCATTCTACCGGGCCGAGGAGGGGAGCTCGACGGAGAAGGTATTCGGGTCTCAGTATGCTGAGGCCGGACATCCGGTGCCCCTTAGCGACCAGCTGAAGCAGCTGGTCGAGCTCCACAAGGCGTCCGAACAGGCCATGAAGGGCCTCATAGTTCGGCTGTGGCCTAAGGAGGCCATGCCTGGGAGCTACTTCGGCCTGGTGCGGCGGCTGGTGGATGCGTGCCCGTGGGTTGAAGTCATCAAGCACTCCGCCTGTATTGAGGGTGCCCGTCGGGCCCTTGCCCGCGCAAAGGTGCACTGGGGCAAGATGGATGCCCAGAAGCTTGTGACGGACCCACCACCAGAGGGCAAGGAGCATCGCACGCCCGAGATGTATTATAGGAGTGTGCTGAAGGGCGCCCGCACTATTGCGGGTGAGTGCTCCAAAGATGTAATATTTGAGTAGACTCGCATTTTGTTATCCTGTGCGCTGAAAACTTAGTTCATTTGCGCCAAGCAACGCTTTTTAATTTAAAATATTACCTTCTGTGCGGCTGTTTATCAAATCTGAGAGATGGCAAGTCGTCGGCTTCAGCCCCCATGCCACGAGTGCTGGGGTGTTCGGGATAAATTTGAGCGCTCTTGTTCCCATATTTGGGTCCATCTAGGGAGGCGCTCAGCACAACGAACAAGGCAACCGGACTTATAATGCTTGAGCACTCTCACTTAGCCATAGAATTCTATAATTTTAAATTTCGGCGAAGCCCCTAGTCTTCGGAAGGCCGAATTTGGGGCGCTATCCACGCCTGGGCCGGACAGAATCCGGCTCCTCGCTCTAAGCGGCATAAGTCTTTAAGGACTCGCAAAAACCTCTCGAACAACGACCAGCTCTCGCCTCATCATGATGGTCAGTTTTAGCTTTCTCCACTGAGGCGTTAACCCAGCTCAACTGGGGCGCAATCGCAGTGGTTCTCCCAGTGCTACCTTAGCCGATACAACGGAACGTAAGGTACCAAAACATGGGAGCCGGGCAAACCCAACTATTGACCCAAGACATGATTCAGAGCTGATGCATATAGTGCTATAAGTTCGGGGTGCCGCACTTGTGGAAGTGTTCGGACTTATCACACCATGATGCGGGAAACATAAGCCCCTGGTGTATTTAGCCGTACCAAAACGTACGGATGCGTAATGTCATAAATGAACATATGCATAAAAGAGAAATGCAATTGGAAGCAAAAAGGGTGCTGCATTACTTATTCAGGAAAAACTGCTATAAGTGCATAACGATACAAATGGTGCGATAAGCAAGGGATGGGACTGTAAAATATGTCCCCCTCCAGGGGTAGGCTGCGGAATGGTGCATAAAACAGATTTAATGCTCGTAATGGAGACCACCTGGATATTCGCTGTAGCCTTTCTTCTTCCCTGGCTGTTGCATCGTGAGTTCGGCAGGTCTATTGCCGGACAGGGCCTCTGACGAACGGAGTCCTATGGGTAAAAAAAAAAGAAAGAAAAAAAAAGAACGACACACTTGAGAGCCCCTGGTGTGGTTGAACCGCAGTCTGGGCCTATCGTGGTCGCGCCCCTCTCCCCATGCCCATGGTATCTTCAGAGCGTAATGGTGTACGCGAAGGACCTGTCTTGACGTTTTACAGGGGCTGGGGTTGGGGCCGCACTGCTACGCGTGCTCGGAATGTGCCAGGTGGTCTTGTTGTAGGTTACTCCGGGCGCGCTTAGCTATGTCCGGCCGCTTAACGGCCAGACTCGAGAATTGCCTTAAGAGGCTACTTTGTACTTCTGCCGCGAGAGCCGCTGTATGTTCCTCCGTTCGGAGGGAGCGTTCAGTGTTTCCGTTGACCATGATGACTCCTCGAGGGCCTGGCATCTTGAGCTTGAGGTATGCGTAGTGCGGCCCCGTGTTGAATTTTGTGAACGCGGTACGTCCGAGCAGGGCATGATAGCCGCTGCGGAACGGGACTATGTCGAAGATTAACTCCTCGCTCCGGAAGTTATCCGGGGATCCGAAGACCACTTCCAGTGTAACTGAGCCTGTACAATTGGCTTCTACACCTGGTATGACGCCTTTAAAGGTCGTCTTGGTAGGTTTAATCCTTGAGGGGTCGATGCCCATTTTGCGCACTGTGTCCTGATAAAGCAGGTTCAGGCTGCTGCCGCCGTCCATCAGGACTGGTGAGGTGAAATCCATCGACGATTGGGTCTAGAACTAATGCGGCGAATCCGCCATGGCGGATGCTGGTGGGATGGTCCCTTCGGTCAAAAGTGATCGGGCAGGAGGACCATGGATTGAACTTCGGGGCAACTGGCTCCATCGCGTATACATCCCTGAGTGCACGCTTCCGCTCCCTTTTGGGTATGTGTGTTGCGTATATCATGTTCACCGTCCGCACCTGTGGGGGGAAACCCTTCTGTCCTCTATTGTTCGGCGGTCGGGTCTCTTCCTCGTCATCGCTATGCAGCCCCTTGTCATTATTTTCGGCAATTAACTTGCCTGCCTGTTTGAATACCCAACAGTCCCTGTTGGTGTGGTTGGCTGGCTTTTCGGGGGTGCCATGTATCTGGCACAAGCGGTCGAGTATTCGGTCCAAATTGGACGGACCCGGAGTAGTTCTTTTGAATGGCTTTTTCCGCTGACCGGGTTTAGAGCCTCTGAATCCGGCATTGACTGTCGTATCTTCACTGTTGTCACCGTTAATGCAGCATTTATTTTTGTTACGACGCGGCCTGCCATTACGGTCCTTGGTATCCAGACTGCCAGAGTGTTTGCTGAGGTTGTTGCTGCGTGCTAGCCAGCTGTCCTCTCCCGCACAGAAGCGGGTCATGAGTGATGTGAGGGCTGCCATGGATTTCGGCTTTTCCTGTCCCAGGTGCCGGGGAAGCCACTCGTCGCGGATATTATGCTTGAAGGCTGCAAGGGCCTCCGCATCCGGACAGTCGACGATTTGGTTTTTCTTGGTTAAGAACCGTGTCCAGAATTGTTTGGCCGATTCGTCTGGCTGCTGAATTATCTGGCTTAGGTCATCAGCGTCTGGTGGTCGCACATACGTGCCTTGGAAGTTATCGAGAAATGCGGCTTCCAGGTCTTCCCAACTCCCAATTGACTCTACTGGCAGGCTGTTAAGCCAATGCCGGGCTGGTCCTTTAAGCTTGAGGGGGAGATATTTGATGGCGTGAAGATCGTCACCGCGGGCCATATGGATGTGAAGGAGATAGTCTTCGATCCAAACCGCGGGGTCTGTTGTGCCATCGTAAGATTCAATATTCATGGGTTTAAACCCTTCGGGGATTTGATGACCCATTACTTCATTTGTGAAGCATAGTGGGTGTGCGGCGCCTCTGTACTGGGCGATATCGCGATGGAGCTCAAAAGAGTTTTGTCTGTTTTGTTCGGCCTGGCCGGACTTACTGTGTTCGGTGCGACGGTTGTCGTCACGTATCTGTTGGGGAACGTAGTAATTTCAAAAAATTTCCTACGCACACGCAAGATCATGGTGATGATATAGCAACGAGAGGGGAGAGTGTTCGTCCACGTACCCTCGTAGACCGTAAGCGGAAGCGTTAGAACAACGCGGTTGATGTAATCGTACGTCTTCACGATCCGACCGATCCAAGCACCGAACGTACGGGGCCTCCGAGTTCAGCACACGTTCAGCTCGATGACGATCTCCGGCCCTCCGATCTAGCAAAGGCTCCGGAGATGAGTTCCGTCAGCACGACGGCATGGTGACGACGATGATGTTCTACTGGCGCAGGGCTTCGTCTAAACTCCGCGACGATATGACCGAGGTGGAATATGGTGGAAGGGGGCACCGCACACGGCTAAGGAACGATCCGTAGATCAACTTGTGTGTTATGGGGTGCCCCCCTGCCCTCGTATATAAAGGAGCAAGGAGGAGGGGGCGGCCGGCCAAGGGAGGGCGCGCCAGGGAGGAGTCCTACTCCCACCGGGAGTAGGACTCCCTCCTTTCCTAGTCCAACTAGGAGACCTTCCATGTAGTAGGAGTAGGAGAGAAGGAAAGGGAAGAGAGAAGGGAAGGAAGGAGGGGGTGCGGCCCCTCCCCCTAGTCCAATTCGGACTAGGCCTTGGGGGGGCGCGCGGCCTGCCCTAGGCAGCCCCTCTCTCTTTCCCGTATGGCCCAATAAGGCCCAATACTTCTCCCGGCGAATTCCCGTAACTCTCCGGTACTCCGAAAAATACCCGAATCAGTCGGAACCTTTCCGAACTCCGAATATAGTCGTCCAATATATCGATCTTTACGTCTCGACCATTTCGAGACTCCTCGTCATGTCCCCGATCTCATCCGGGACTCCGAACTCCACATTGTTTTAATTGAAGACCAAACTCGTAACTCAAATATTTGTCTCCGTGATCAGATCGCAGAAACTTTATTTTCTTGTTATGTTGATTTTTCAACTTCACTCTAAAATTCTTTGAACCTTTCAACTATTTCAGACGTATGTTTCATCAAGTAGATATACCCATATCTGCTCAAATCATCTTGTGAAGGTCAGAAAATAACGATACTTGCCATGAGCATCAACACTCATTGGATCACATACATCGATATGTATTATTTCCAACAAGTCAGTAGCTCGTTCCATTGTTCCGAAGAACGGAGTTTTAGTCATCTTGCGCAAAAGGCACGGTTCGCAAGTATCAAATGATTCATAACCAAGTGATTCCAAAATCCATCTTTATGGAGTTTCTTCATGCGCTTTACACCGATATGACCCAAACGGCAGTGCCACAAATAAGTTGCACTATCATTATTAACTTTGCATCTTTTGGCATCAATATCATGAATATGTGTATCACTATGATCGAGATCCAACAAAGTATGTTCATTGGGTGTATGACCATCGAAGGTCTTATTCATGTAAACAGAACAACAATTATTCTCTGACTTTAAATGAATAACCGTATTGCAATAAACATGATCAAATCATATTCATGCTCAACGCAAACACCAAATAACATTTATTTAGGTTCAACACTAATCCCGAAAGTATAGGGAGTGTGCGATGATGATCATATCAACCTTGGAACCACTTCCAACACACATCGTCACTTCACCCTCAACTAGTTTCTGTTTATTCTGTAACTCCTGTTTCGAGTTACTAATCTTAGCAACCGAACAAGTATCAAATACTCAGGGGTTACTATAAACACTAGTAAGGTACACATCATTAACATGTATATCAAATATACCCTTGTTCACTTTGCCATCCTTCTTATCCACCAAATATTCAAGGCATTTCCGCTTCTAGTGACTATTTCCTTTGCAGTATAATCACTCAGTTTCAGGCTTTGGTCCAGCTTTGGGCTTCTTCGCGGGACTGACAACTTGCTTGTCATTCTACTTGAAGTTCCCTTTCTTTCCCTTTGCCCTTTTCTTGAAACTAGTGATCTTGTCAATCATCAACACTTGATGCTCTTTCTTGATTTCTACCTTCGTCGATTTCAACATCATGAAGAGCTTGGGAATCACTTTCATCATCCCTTCATCCCTTGCATATTATAGTTCATCATGAAGTTCTACTAACTTGGTGGTGGTGACTAGAGAATTCTGTCAATCACTATCTTATCTGGAAGATTAACTCCCACTTGATTCAAGCGATTGTAGTACCCAGACAATCTGAGCACATGCTCACTAGTTGAGCGATTCTCCTCCATCTTTTAGCTATAGAACTTGTTGGAGACTTCATATCTCTCAACTTGGGTATTTGCTTGAAATATTAACTTCAATTCCTGGAACATCTCATATGGTCCATGACGTTCAAAACGTCTTTGAAGTCCCGATTCTAAGCCATTAAGCATGGTGCACTAAACTATCAAGTAGTCATCATATTGAGCTAGCCAAACGTTCATAACGTCTGCATCTGCTCCTGCAATATGTCTATCACCTAGCGGTGCATTAAGGACATAATTCTTCTGTGCAGCAATGAGGATAAACCTCAGATCACGGATCCAATCCGCATCATTGCTACTAACATCTTTCAACACAATTTTCTCTAGGAACATATCGAAATAAACATATGAAAGCAACAACGCAAGCTATTGATCTACAACATAATTTGCAAAATACTACCAGGACTAAGTTCATGATAAATTAAAGTTCAATTAATCATATTACTTAAGAACTCCCACTTAGATAGACATCTCTCTAATCCTCTAAGTGATTACGTGATCCATATCAACTACACCATGTCCGATCATCACGTGAGATGGAGTAGTTTCAACGGTGAACATCAATATGTTGATCATATCTACTATATGATTCACGCTCGACCTTTCGGTCTCCGTGTTCCGAGGCCATATCTGTATATGCTAGGCTCGTCAAGTTTAACCCGAGTATTCCACGTGTGCAACTGTTTTGCACCCGTTGTATTTGAACGTAGAGCCTATCACACCCGATCATCACGTGGTGTCTCAGCACGAAGAACTTTCGCAACGGTGCATACTCAGGGAAAATACTTCTTGATAATTAGTGAGAGATCATCTTAAAATGCTACCGTCAATCAAAGCAAGATAAGATGCATAAAGGATAAACATCACATGCAATCAATATAAGTGATATGATATGGCCATCATCATCTTGTGCTTGTGATCTCCATCTCCGAAGCACCATCGTGATCACCATCGTCACTGGCACGACACCTTGATCTCCATCGTAGCATC
>NC_041389.1:354436939-354480639 GCF_002162155.2 Triticum dicoccoides
TTGTCGTTACACCATCTATTGCTTCTACGACTATCGCTACCGCTTAGAGATAAAGTAAAGCAATTACAGGGCGTTTGCATTTCATACAATAAAGCGACAACCATATGGCTCCTGCCAGTTGCCGTAACTTCAGTTACAATACATGATCATCTCATACAATAAAATATAGCATCACGTCTTGACCATATCACATCACAACATGCCCTGCAAAAACAAGTTAGACGTCCTCTACTTTGTTGTTGCAAATTTTACGTGGCTGCTACGGGCTTTAGCAAGAACCGTTCTTACCTACGCATAAAAACCACAACGATAGTTCGTCAAGTTGGTGCTGTTTTAATCTTCGCAAGGACCGGGCGTAGCCACACTCGATTCAGCTAAAGTGAGAGAGACAGACACCCGCCAGCCACCTTTAAGCACGAGTGCTCGCAACGGTGAAACCAGTCTCGCGTAAGCGTACGCGTAATGTCGGTCCGGGCCGCTTCATCTCACAATACCGCCGAATCAAAATATGACATGCTAGTAAGCAGTATGACTTGTATCGCCCACAACTCACTTGTGTTCTACTCGTGCATATATCATCAACGCATAAAACCTAGGCTCTGATACCACTGTTGGGAAACGTAGTAATTTCAAAAAATTTCCTACGCACACGCAAGATCATGGTGATGATATAGCAACGAGAGGGGAGAGTGTTCGTCCACGTACCCTCGTAGACCGTACGTACGGGGCCTCCGAGTTCAGCACACGTTCAGCTTGATGACGATCTCCGGCCCTCCGATCTAGCAAAGGCTCCGGAGATGAGTTCCGTCAGCACGACGGCATGGTGACGACGATGATGTTCTACCGGCGCAGGGCTTCGTCTAAACTCCGCGACGATATGACCGAGGTGGAATATGGTGGAAGGGGGCACCGCACACGGCTAAGGAACGATCCGTAGATCAACTTGTGTGTTATGGGGTGCCCCCCTGCCCTCGTATATAAAGGAGCAAGGAGGAGGGGGCGGCCGGCCAAGGGAGGGCGCGCCAGGGAGGAGTCCTACTCCCACCGGGAGTAGGACTCCCTCCTTTCCTAGTCCAACTAGGAGACCTTCCATGTAGTAGGAGTAGGAGAGAAGGGAAGGAAGGAGGGGGTGCGGCCCCTCCCCCTAGTCCAATTCGGACTAGGCCTTGGGGGGGCGTGCGGCCTGCCCTAGGCAGCCCCTCTCTCTTTCCCGTATGGCCCAATAAGGCCCAATACTTCTCCCGGCGAATTCCCGTAACTCTCCGGTACTCCGAAAAATACCCGAATCACTCGGAACCTTTTCGAACTCCGAATATAGTCATCCAATATATCGATCTTTACGTCTCGACCATTTCGAGACTCCTCGTCATGTCCCCGATCTCATCCGGGACTCCGAACTCCTTCGGTACATCAAAACTCATAAACTCATAATATAACTGTCATCGTAACGTTAAGCGTGCGGACCCTACGGGTTCGAGAACTATGTAGACATGACCTAGAACTATTCTCGGTCAATAACCAATAGCGGAACCTGGATGCCCATATTGGTTCCTACATATTCTACGAAGATCTTTATCGGTCAAACCGCATAACAACATACGTTGTTCCCTTTGTCATCGGTATGTTACTTGCCCGAGATTTGATCGTCGGTATCCAATACCTAGTTCAATCTCGTTACCGGCAAGTCTCTTTACTCGTTCCGTAATGCATCATTCTGTAACCAACTCATTTGGTCACATTGCTTGCAAGGCTTATAAAGATGTGCATTACCGAGAGGGCCCAGAGATACCTCTCCGACAATCGGAGTGACAAAACCTAATCTCGAAATACGCCAACTCAACATGTACCTTTGGAGACACCTGTAGTACTCCTTTATAATCACCCAGTTACGTTGTGACGTTTGGTAGTACCCAAAGTGTTCCTCCGGTAAACGGGAGTTGCATAATTCTCATAGTTACAGGAACATGTATAAGTCATGAAGAAAGCAATAGCAACATACTAAACGATCAAGTGCTAGGCTAACGGAATGGGTCATGTCAATCACATCATTCTCCTAATGATGTGATCCCATTAATCAAATGACAACTCTTTTGTCCATGGCTAGGAAACATAACCATCTTTGATAAACGAGCTAGTCAAGTAGAGGCATACTAGTGACACTATGTTTGTCTATGTATTCACACATGTATTATGTTTCCGGTTAATACAATTCTAGCATGAATAATAAACATTTATCATGATATAAGGAAATAAATAATAACTTTATTATTGCCTCTAGGGCATATTTCCTTCAGTCTCCCACTTGCACTAGAGTCAATAATCTAGTTCACATCATTATGTGATTTAACACCAATATTCATATCTGTATATGATTAATACCCATAGTTCACATCGTCATGTGATCAACACCCAAAGGGTTTACTAGAGTCAATAATCTAGTTCACATCGCTATGTGATTAACACCCAAAGAGTACTAAGGTATGATCATGTTTTGCTCGTGAGAGAAGTTTAGTCAACGGGTCTGTCACATTCAGAGCCGTATGTATTTTGCAAACATTCTATGTTTTCAATGCTCTACATGGAGCTACTCTAGCTTAATTGCTCCCACTTTCAATATGTATCTAGTTTGAGACTTGGAGTCATCTGGATTAGTGTAAAAGTTTGCACCGATGTAACTTTTACAACAAACTCTTTTATCACCTCCATAATCGAGAAACATCTCCTTGGTCCTTACTAAGGATATTCTTGACCGCTGTCCAGTGATCTACTATTAGATCAAAATTGTATTCCTTTGCCAAACTCAGAGCAAGGTATACAATATGTCTGGTTCACAGCATAGCATACTTTATAGAACCTATGACTGAGGCATAGGGAATGACTTTTCATTCTCTTTCTATTTTCTGCCATGGTCGGCTCTTGAGTCTTACTCAACTTCACACCTTGCAACACAGGCAAGAACTCCTTCTTTGACTGTTCCATTTTGAACTATTTCAAAAATTTATCAAGGTATATATTCATTGAAAAATCTTATCAAGCGTCTTGATCTATCTATATAGATCTTGATGCTCAATGTGTAAGCAGCTTTACCGAGGTCTTTCTTTTAAAAAACTCCTTTCAAACACTCCTTTATGCTTTGCAGAATAATTTTACATTATTTCCGATCAACAATATGTCATTCACATATACTTATCAGAAATGTTGTAGTGCTCCCACTCACTTTCTTGTAAATACAGGCTTCACCGTAAGTCTGTACAAAAACAATATGCTTTGATCAACTTATCAAAGCGTATATTCCAAGTCTGAGATGCTTGCACTAGTCCATAGATGGATTGCTGGAGCTTGCATATTTTGTTAGCACCTTTAGGATTGACAAAACCTTCTGGTTGCATCATATACAACTCTTCTTTAAGAAAACCATTAAGGACTGCAGTTTTGTTTATCCATTTGCCAGATTTCATAAAATGCGGCAATTGCTAATATGATTCAGACAGACTTAAGCATAGATACGAGTGAAAAACTCTCATCATAGTCAACACCTTGAACTTGTTGAAAACCTTTTGCGACAATTCTAGCTTTGTAGATAGTAACACTATCAGCGTCCGTCTTCCTCTTGAAGATCCATTTAATCTCAATGTCTCGCCGATCATTGGGCAAGTCAATCAAAGTCCATACTTTGTTTTCATACATGGATCTTATCTCAGATCTCATGGCCTCAAGCCATTTTGCGGAATCTGGGCTCACCATCACTTCTTCATAGTTCGTAGGTTCGTCATGGTCTAGTAACATAACTTCCAGAATAGGATTACCGTACCACTCTGGTGCGGATCTTACTCTGTAAGACCTACGAGATTCTGTAGTAACTTAATATGAAGTTTCATGATCATCATCATTAACTTCCTCACTAATTGGTGTAGTAGTCACAGGAACAGATTTCTGTGATGAACTACTTTCAAATGAGGGAGCAGGTACAGTTACCTCATCAAGTTCTACTTTCTTCCCACTCACTTATTTCAAGAGAAACTCCTTCTCTAGAAAGGATCCGTTCTTAGCAATGAATGTTTTGCCTTCGGATCTGTGATAGAAGGTGTACCCAACAGCTTCCTTTGGGTATTCTATGAAGACGCACTTCTCCGATTTGGGTTCGAGCTTATCAGGTTGAAAACCTTTTTCATATAAGCATCGCAACTCCAAACTTTAAGAAACGACAACTTTCGTTTCTTGCCAAACCACAGTTCATAAGGCGTCATCTCAACGGATTTTGATGGTGCCCTTTTAACGTGAATGCAGCTGTCTCTAATGCATAACCCCAAAACAATATTGGTAAATCAGTAAGAGACATCATAGATCGCACCATATCCAATAAAGTGCGGTTACGACGTTCGGACACACCATAACGTTGTGGTGTTCCAGGTGGCGTGAGCTGTGAAACTATTCCATGTTGTTTTAATTGAAGACCAAACTCGTAACTCAAATATTTGTCTCCGTGATCAGATCGCAGAAACTTTATTTTCTTGTTATGTTGATTTTTCAACTTCACTCTAAAATTCTTTGAACCTTTCAACTATTTCAGACGTATGTTTCATCAAGTAGATATACCCATATCTGCTCAAATCATCTTGTGAAGGTCAGAAAATAACGATACTTGCCATGAGCATCAACACTCATTGGATCACATACATCGATATGTATTATTTCCAACAAGTCAGTAGCTCGTTCCATTGTTCCGAAGAACGGAGTTTTAGTCATCTTGCGCAAAAGGCACGGTTCGCAAGTATCAAATGATTCATAACCAAGTGATTCCAAAATCCATCTTTATGGAGTTTCTTCATGCGCTTTACACCGATATGACCCAAACGGCAGTGCCACAAATAAGTTGCACTATCATTATTAACTTTGCATCTTTTGGCATCAATATCATGAATATGTGTATCACTATGATCGAGATCCAACAAAGTATGTTCATTGGGTGTATGACCATCGAAGGTCTTATTCATGTAAACAGAACAACAATTATTCTCTGACTTTAAATGAATAACCGTATTGCAATAAACATGATCAAATCATATTCATGCTCAACGCAAACACCAAATAACATTTATTTAGGTTCAACACTAATCCCGAAAGTATAGGGAGTGTGCGATGATGATCATATCAACCTTGGAACCACTTCCAACACACATCGTCACTTCACCCTCAACTAGTTTCTGTTTATTCTGTAACTCCTGTTTCGAGTTACTAATCTTAGCAACCGAACAAGTATCAAATACTCAGGGGTTACTATAAACACTAGTAAGGTACACATCATTAACATGTATATCAAATATACCCTTGTTCACTTTGCCATCCTTCTTATCCACCAAATATTCAAGGCATTTCCGCTTCTAGTGACTATTTCCTTTGCAGTATAATCACTCAGTTTCAGGCTTTGGTCCAGCTTTGGGCTTCTTCGCGGGACTGACAACTTGCTTGTCATTCTACTTGAAGTTCCCTTTCTTTCCCTTTGCCCTTTTCTTGAAACTAGTGATCTTGTCAATCATCAACACTTGATGCTCTTTCTTGATTTCTACCTTCGTCGATTTCAACATCATGAAGAGCTTGGGAATCACTTTCATCATCCCTTCATCCCTTGCATATTATAGTTCATCATGAAGTTCTACTAACTTGGTGGTGGTGACTAGAGAATTCTGTCAATCACTATCTTATCTGGAAGATTAACTCCCACTTGATTCAAGCGATTGTAGTACCCAGACAATCTGAGCACATGCTCACTAGTTGAGCGATTCTCCTCCATCTTTTAGCTATAGAACTTGTTGGAGACTTCATATCTCTCAACTTGGGTATTTGCTTGAAATATTAACTTCAATTCCTGGAACATCTCATATGGTCCATGACGTTCAAAACGTCTTTGAAGTCCCGATTCTAAGCCATTAAGCATGGTGCACTAAACTATCAAGTAGTCATCATATTGAGCTAGCCAAACGTTCATAACGTCTGCATCTGCTCCTGCAATATGTCTATCACCTAGCGGTGCATTAAGGACATAATTCTTCTGTGCAGCAATGAGGATAAACCTCAGATCACGGATCCAATCCGCATCATTGCTACTAACATCTTTCAACACAATTTTCTCTAGGAACATATCGAAATAAACATATGAAAGCAACAACGCAAGCTATTGATCTACAACATAATTTGCAAAATACTACCAGGACTAAGTTCATGATAAATTAAAGTTCAATTAATCATATTACTTAAGAACTCCCACTTAGATAGACATCTCTCTAATCCTCTAAGTGATTACGTGATCCATATCAACTACACCATGTCCGATCATCACGTGAGATGGAGTAGTTTCAACGGTGAACATCAATATGTTGATCATATCTACTATATGATTCACGCTCGACCTTTCGGTCTCCGTGTTCCGAGGCCATATCTGTATATGCTAGGCTCGTCAAGTTTAACCCGAGTATTCCACGTGTGCAACTGTTTTGCACCCGTTGTATTTGAACGTAGAGCCTATCACACCCGATCATCACGTGGTGTCTCAGCACGAAGAACTTTCGCAACGGTGCATACTCAGGGAAAATACTTCTTGATAATTAGTGAGAGATCATCTTAAAATGCTACCGTCAATCAAAGCAAGATAAGATGCATAAAGGATAAACATCACATGCAATCAATATAAGTGATATGATATGGCCATCATCATCTTGTGCTTGTGATCTCCATCTCCGAAGCACCATCGTGATCACCATCGTCACTGGCACGACACCTTGATCTCCATCGTAGCATCGTTGTCGTTACACCATCTATTGCTTCTACGACTATCGCTACCGCTTAGAGATAAAGTAAAGCAATTACAGGGCGTTTGCATTTCATACAATAAAGCGACAACCATATGGCTCCTGCCAGTTGCCGTAACTTCAGTTACAATACATGATCATCTCATACAATAAAATATAGCATCACGTCTTGACCATATCACATCACAACATGCCCTGCAAAAACAAGTTAGACGTCCTCTACTTTGTTGTTGCAAATTTTACGTGGCTGCTACGGGCTTTAGCAAGAACCGTTCTTACCTACGCATAAAAACCACAACGATAGTTCGTCAAGTTGGTGCTGTTTTAATCTTCGCAAGGACCGGGCGTAGCCACACTCGATTCAGCTAAAGTGAGAGAGACAGACACCCGCCAGCCACCTTTAAGCACGAGTGCTCGCAACGGTGAAACCAGTCTCGCGTAAGCGTACGCGTAATGTCGGTCCGGGCCGCTTCATCTCACAATACCGCCGAATCAAAATATGACATGCTGGTAAGCAGTATGACTTGTATCGCCCACAACTCACTTGTGTTCTACTCGTGCATATATCATCAACGCATAAAACCTAGGCTCTGATACCACTGTTGGGAAACGTAGTAATTTCAAAAAATTTCCTACGCACACGCAAGATCATGGTGATGATATAGCAACGAGAGGGGAGAGTGTTCGTCCACGTACCCTCGTAGACCGTACGTACGGGGCCTCCGAGTTCAGCACACGTTCAGCTTGATGACGATCTCCGGCCCTCCGATCTAGCAAAGGCTCCGGAGATGAGTTCCGTCAGCACGACGGCATGGTGACGACGATGATGTTCTACCGGCGCAGGGCTTCGTCTAAACTCCGCGACGATATGACCGAGGTGGAATATGGTGGAAGGGGGCACCGCACACGGCTAAGGAACGATCCGTAGATCAACTTGTGTGTTATGGGGTGCCCCCCTGCCCTCGTATATAAAGGAGCAAGGAGGAGGGGGCGGCCGGCCAAGGGAGGGCGCGCCAGGGAGGAGTCCTACTCCCACCGGGAGTAGGACTCCCTCCTTTCCTAGTCCAACTAGGAGACCTTCCATGTAGTAGGAGTAGGAGAGAAGGGAAGGAAGGAGGGGGTGCGGCCCCTCCCCCTAGTCCAATTCGGACTAGGCCTTGGGGGGGCGTGCGGCCTGCCCTAGGCAGCCCCTCTCTCTTTCCCGTATGGCCCAATAAGGCCCAATACTTCTCCCGGCGAATTCCCGTAACTCTCCGGTACTCCGAAAAATACCCGAATCACTCGGAACCTTTCCGAACTCCGAATATAGTCGTCTAATATATCGATCTTTACGTCTCGACCATTTCGAGACTCCTCGTCATGTCCCCGATCTCATCCGGGACTCCGAACTCCTTCGGTACATCAAAACTCATAAACTCATAATATAACTGTCATCGTAACGTTAAGCGTGCGGACCCTACGGGTTCGAGAACTATGTAGACATGACCTAGAACTATTCTCGGTCAATAACCAATAGCGGAACCTGGATGCCCATATTGGTTCCTACATATTCTACGAAGATCTTTATCGGTCAAACCGCATAACAACATACGTTGTTCCCTTTGTCATCGGTATGTTACTTGCCCGAGATTTGATCGTCGGTATCCAATACCTAGTTCAATCTCGTTACCGGCAAGTCTCTTTACTCGTTCCGTAATGCATCATTCTGTAACCAACTCATTTGGTCACATTGCTTGCAAGGCTTATAAAGATGTGCATTACCGAGAGGGCCCAGAGATACCTCTCCGACAATCGGAGTGACAAAACCTAATCTCGAAATACGCCAACTCAACATGTACCTTTGGAGACACCTGTAGTACTCCTTTATAATCACCCAGTTACGTTGTGACGTTTGGTAGTACCCAAAGTGTTCCTCCGGTAAACGGGAGTTGCATAATTCTCATAGTTACAGGAACATGTATAAGTCATGAAGAAAGCAATAGCAACATACTAAACGATCAAGTGCTAGGCTAACGGAATGGGTCATGTCAATCACATCATTCTCCTAATGATGTGATCCCATTAATCAAATGACAACTCTTTTGTCCATGGCTAGGAAACATAACCATCTTTGATAAACGAGCTAGTCAAGTAGAGGCATACTAGTGACACTATGTTTGTCTATGTATTCACACATGTATTATGTTTCCGGTTAATACAATTCTAGCATGAATAATAAACATTTATCATGATATAAGGAAATAAATAATAACTTTATTATTGCCTCTAGGGCATATTTCCTTCAGTATCATGGGGCGCCCACGCGATCCATAGATCGATCTTGATTGTCTTGTCCTATCCTCCAATATATCTCGCAAGTCCGGAGCGTTCCCCTGTGGCCTTGTGTTTTTCGAGCGATGCCGGGGTACGGTTCTAGTGAAGGGCCTAGAGACCTCTCTGTCGCGACCACGGGGTGGTCGATCAGCCGTATTGTCTCCTGGTGATGCGGGTTCATATGCCTCCTCCTCTAATCGGGGAGCAGCTTACGTTTAGGGTAGCTTTTGGAGGGGCGTTTGAGCTCATGCTCTTCGGCCGCGAGGACTTCAGTCCACCTGTCGGCTAGCAGATCTTGATCAGCTCTAAGTTGTTGCTACTTTTTCTTGAGGCTGTTCGCCGTGGCTATAAGCCTGCGTTTAAAACGCTCTTGTTCGACGGGATCCTCAGGCACGACGAATTCGTCGTCGTCGAGGCTTGCCTCGTCTCCGGAGGGAGGCATGTAGTCCTCTACTTCTACTTCTGTCGCTCTCTCATGAGGGCTGGCGTCTCCGTCCTCCTGCGCTGGATCTTGTTGGAGTGGATTGTCTTCGGCACTATCCGGTGTATTATTATCTCCGGTGCCGAAATCTTCGTTTTTGCTCTGGCGGGATTTAGAGCGGCGCCACTGACGCTGACGCTTGGGCTGTTTCCTGGAGGGGTCATCCTCCGCTGCCCTTTCGCCATTCCCATCCTTTGGGATATCCACCATGTATATGTCATATGATGAGGTGGCTTTCCAGTGCCCAGTAGGCGCTGGTTCTTGGTCATCTCTAGCATCGTCGTCCATACCGTCGATGTCGTCGGAGTCGTAGTCTAGCATGTCGGTTAGATCATCGACAGTGGCTACCAAGTGGGTGGTGGGTGGGTTTTGAATTTCTTCGTCGTCCGCATCCCAACCGTCCTGGCCGTAGTCCGGCCAGGGCTCTCCTGATAATGAGAGATACCTTAGCGAACTCAGGATGTCGCCAAAAGGTGAGTGTTGAAAGATGTCCGAGGCAGTAAACTCCATGATTGGCGCCCAACCGGATTCGATTAGTGGGGCGCGGGAGGTTCAGAGTCCGGTAAGGAGTCCGGCGCCTCGGAGTCACGAGCCTCGTGAGGGACAAGATCAGTGTTCGGCTCTATCGCCGTAGAGGTTGCAGCCCTCGAGGAGATGTCTAGCCATCCATCCTCGATCTGCGCAGCCGGCTCCGAATTGAAGATCGGAGCGGGCTCGAGTGCGGCCTCTAGGGTACTGTCCGGCTGCAGAGCTAAATCATGCCCGTCGTGACGGTGCGGCGCGCTTTGCTGTGGCTCGAATCCATCGAAGATCAAGTCCCCGCGGATGTCAGCCGTGAAGTTCAAACTTCCAAATCTGACCTGATGGCCCGGGGCGTAACTTTCGATCTGCTCTAGATGGCCAAGCGAATTGGCCCGCAGTGCAAAGCCGCTGAATACGAAGATTTGTCCGGGGAGGAAGGTCTCACCCTGGACTACGTCGTTGATGATGATCGAAGAAGCCATTGAGCCTATCGGCGACGACACAGAGGAACTCTCAATGAAAGCACCAATGTCGGTGTCAAAACCGGCGGATCTCGGGTAGGGGGTCCCAAACTGTGCGTCTAGGCGGATGGTAACAGGAGACGAGGGACACGATGTTTTACCCAGGTTCGGGCCCTCTTGATGGAGGTAAAACCCTATGTCCTGCTTGATTAATATTGATGATGTGTGTTACAAGATTAGATCTACCACGAGATCAAGGAGGCTAAACCCTAGAAGCTAGCCTATGGTATGATTGTTGTTCGTCCTACGGACTAAAGCCATCTGGTTTATATAGACACCGGAGAGGGCTAGGGTTACACAGAGTCCGGATAGCCATCTACATATCCGTATCGCCAAGCTTGCCTTCCACGCCAAGGAAAGTCCCATCCGGACACGGGACGAAGTCTTCAATCTTGTATCTTCATAGTCTTGGAGTCCGGCCGATGATGATAGTTCAGCTATCCGGACACCCCCTAGTCCGGAACTCCCTCACTCCTTCTACTAGTGGTAAAACTGGCAACGACATCTTTTCCATGTGGAACCTCCACTTACTTATGGTGGACCAATTCCTTCCACTCATTTGAATCATGCCGGTCCTCCCCCTAAGATTGTAAAAAATGAGGACTTTGATTCTTGGGTTTATCGTTTTAAGCATCATTTGAACCATGTTAATACCAACCTTTGGAGAATCATTGAAGAAGGTTTTTATCCACATGACCTAAGCAACTTCACTCCTCGAGAAGCCGTGGATAGTCAATTCAATGAGAATGCTCTCTTCATCATCCAAGATGCAATTCCACCCGAAGATCTTGCTCATCTCTGACCCTTCACCGTGGCCAAGGATGCATGGCGGCATGTTGTCTCTCTCTACAGGGGAAGCGCAAGCATACAATGCTCCAACTATGAAGTTGTGCAAGATGAAGCCGATGAGTTTGCAATAAAAGAAGATGAAGAACCTCATGAGCTCTATCGGAGATTAACTACTCTCGCGGTCTCACTCTGAGATCATGGGAGCAAGGATACAGATGACAATTGGATCAAGCGCAAATTTCTCAAGGCCATGATGCCTTACCACAAGGCCATGTCCTCCGTCATTCATCAAAGGCCGGACTCTCACACCTTGTCCTCAAGTGAAGTGTTGGATGAGTTTGTGGCTATGAGCATCTTGGACAAGACCACCGACAATGCGGTGTTACGTTCTCAAAGAGCAAAGAAGCCCAACCTTGCCTTGAAGGCCAAGGTTAGTGTGGAAGAAGAGGATGATGAGGAAGAAGATGATAGCAACCCCAAAGATACTAAGTATGATTATCATGAACACATGGCTCTTGCTTCAAGGCAATTTTGGAGCAAGAAGAACACAAGGCCAAGCTTCAACAAGAATAACTCAAGTAGCTTCAAGGGCAAGCAACGTGTGAGAACATGTTACAATTGTGGCAATGTGATCCATTTTGTTGCGAGTGCCCTTACGAGAAGAGGGAAGACAATGGTGGCAAGATCATCCGAAAAGACAAAGCCAAGTCTTTCCCCAACAAGAACAACTTCACCAAGAAGACTTCAACTAGAGGGTTGGTGGTTCAAGAAGAATACCATGAGGATGATGATGATGATGATGATGATAGTAAAGCCATGGCCATGGCCTCCGTTGCCATTGCCACAACTCCACGGGTGTCCCTCTTCGACTCACCCAATGAGAACATCACCGCCAAGTGACTCATGGCTAAAGCCACCAACAAGGTAACCCCCAACATCAAAACTACCATCATTACTAATCCCTCCTTGGCGGATCGCATTGATGAAAGTGAGGGGTCTAATGAGGAAGTAAATGAATTTGAGTCTTTTATGAGTAAGCTCAAGGGCAAATCCAAGAAGAACTTCATTGCTCTCTTGGAACAACTTGGTGAAGCCAATGACATGATCGAGGCTCATGAAGAAACCATCTCTAAGATGGAAGGTCATAGTCGTGACTATGCCGATGAGATATCGGATCTCTCTAATGCTCTTGAGGAAGAGCGTGTGCATTGTTTGGCTCTTGAGGAGTCACACAACGATGACCATGCCAAATTAAAGAAAGATCTTGATCATGCTCTTGTTGTAACTCGCGTGCTAAATTCCGACAAGGCTAAACTTGGGGTTGACCATGCTAGACTCAAGGAGGAGTTTGATATACTCGACAAGGCTCACAAGGTCTTGAAGGGTGCTCATGCTAGCCTCAAGGAGTCTCATGATCAACTCCAAGTGAAGCTAACCAAGGAGAAAGCCACCTTTCCTCATATGGTATTAATTGATAATGCAAATGCTACTAACCCATGTTGTGAGCATGTGCATCTTGTGGAGGAGAATGCCAAGTTTAAAGAACAACTTGAGAGAGGCCTTGTGACGTGCATACAAGGTGAGAAGAACCTCAATGACCTTTTGAGCAATCAAAAGAAAGTTGTGGCCAAAGAGGGAGTTGGGTTTGCACCCAATTCCAAGAACAAGAAGAAGAATGACAAGACCAAACGACCTCCCCCTCTCAAGAAAATGTTTGTGAAGGAGGGAGAGGGTGCTCCAAAGGAGAAGAAGAACAATGTGAAGGGTGGTAATGTGAAAAAGGGCAATGCCACCCCTTCCAACAAAGCTGGCGACTTTAACCCTTCTTACGTGTTGTGCCGTGCTAGTGATGGGCATGTTTATGCTAAATTTGTTGGTTCTCCTTATGAGTACATTGAATGGTCTATTTGGTTTCCTAAGACCCTTGTTACTAACATCAAAGGACCCATTACAAAATGGGTACCTAAAATGAAGCATTGATCTCTTGTAGGTGTTTGCTTCTGGTGGGGGATCATGGTTGCTCGATAGTGGAGCCACAAATCATATGACCGGAAGCAAGGACTTGGTGGTGGACGTGCACAAGATCCCTTCTATGCCCACCAACATCGAGTGGGGTGATGCCTCGTCCTCTAAGGTATTGGGTCTTGGTAAGGTTGTCATTTCTCATGATCTCACGATCGAGAAAGTCATGCTTGTTGAGTCCCTTGCATACAATCTACTTTCCATTCATCAACTTGCACTCATGGGCTTTGCCACATTATTTGATATTGATATCGTGGCCCTCTTTTGAGCAAGACTCTTAAAGTAGCCTTTGTTGGGCATGTCGAGAATGGTCTTTATGTGACTAACTTTTCGGAGCGACCCACTAAGACCGCGACATGCCTAATGGCTAAAGTTGATGCGGGGTGGCTTTGGCATCGCTGTTTAGCCCACGTCAATATGAGATCTTTGCAAAGTCTTCTCAAGGAGGACCATGTCCGTGGACTAACAAACGTTAGTTTTGCCAAAGAACGTGCTTGCAGTACTTGTATCGAAGGAAAGCTACACGAGAAGTCTCACCCTCCCACGACTATCATCTACTCAAACAGACCCTTGGAGCTCCTTCATATGGATCTCTTTGGGCCTCCATCCTTTGATAGTCTTGGGGGTAGAAAGTATTGCTTGGTGATTGTGGATGATTATTCAAGATACACTTGGGTATATTTCTTCAAGAGGAAGAGTGAGACTCAACAAACCGTCATCGACTTTGCAAATGAAGCTCAACGTCAACATGATGCAAAGATCTTGACAATAAGGAGTGACAACGGCACCGAGTTCAAGAACTACACCTTGGATGAGTTTCTTAGTGATCAGGGGATCAAGCATCAATATTCTGCACCATACACCCCTCAACAAAATGGTGTCGCGGAGAGGAAGAACCAGATGTTGATGGATGCAGCAAGGACCATGATGGCGGAATTCAAGTCTCCATACAACTTTTGGGCCGAAGCCATCAACACCATGTCATGCATCCAATCGGCTCTATCTCCGCAAAGGCTTGAACAAGACTCCTTCTGAAATACTTACCGGTAACAAGCCCAACCTCAAGTACTTCTGGGTGTTCAGGTGTAAGTGTTTCATTCTCAAGAAAGGTGTCCATTTGTCTAAATTTGAGGCTAGAGCTCGTGAGGGAATATTTGTTGGTTATGCTACAAACTCTCATGCTTACCATGTCATCAACAAGTCCACCGGACTCATTGAGGAGACGTGTAACGTAGAGTTTGATGAGAATAACGGCTCCCAAGTGGAGCAAAGTGGTACTTGTGATGTAGGTGATGAAATTCCTCCCCAAACCATAAGAAGAATGGGTGTTGGTCATATCCTACCCATCTAGGAACCCCTTGTGGCCGAAGGAGAAGGACAATGCTCCACTCAAGTGGAGCCATCACAAACCCAAGACCTACTCGCTTCCGAAGAACAAAGTGAAGGCCCTCAACCTCGTGAACAAGATCAAGGGCAATATCAATATCAAGATGGTGGTGAACCACCAAGTGATGCCCATGGTCAAGTTCTCCCTTTTGAGCAAGTTCAAGATCAAGAGCAAGCTCAAGATCAAGAACAAGCTCAAGACGGTGCTCAAGATGATCAAGTAACCCCTCCTCTTTTCACATCCGAGGAGGAATTAGAGCGTCGTGCCGCGAAGATTGTTTCCAAGCTCACTACCAAAGGTCATCTCATGGAGAATGTGGTTGGAAGCCTAAGAAAGGGGGTAAGCACTCGTAGACAATTAGCAAACTATTGTGAACATTACGCGTTTGTTTCTTGTGTCGAACCCCAAAAGGTATATGAGGCGCTCGAGGATACGGATTGGCTCAATACCATGCATGAAGAACTCAACAACTTCGAGCACAACCAAGTGTGGAAATTAGTGCCAAGGCCAACCGGGAATCATGATGTCATTGGAACCAAGTGGATATTCAAGAACAAGCAAGATGCTCATGGGATCATTGTTCGCAACAAGGCTTGTTTGGTAGCACAAAGCTACTCCCAAGTCAAGGGTATCGACTACAGTGAAACCTTTGCTCCCGTTGCTCGCCTTGAATCTATTCGTTTGTTGATTGCTTATGCTTCTCATCATAATTTCAAGTTCAAACAAATGGATGTGAAGAGTGCTTTTCTGAATGGTCCCATTAATGAGTTGATGTATGTCAAACAACCCCCGGGGTTCGAGGATCCCTATTTCCCCGATCATGTGTACCAACTCAACAAGGCGCTCTATGGCCTTAAACAAGCCCCACGTGCATGGTATGAGCATCTTACTGAGTTGTTACAAGATCGTGGGTTCGAAATTGGGAAAATCGATCCCACTCTTTTTACTAACAAGGTCAAAGGGGAGTTGTTTGTGTGCCAACTATATGTTGATGATATTATCTTTGGTTCCCCTAACAAAGCTTTCAATGAAGAGTTTGCCGCTCTCATGATCTCAATGTTCAAGATGTCTATGATGGGAGAGTTGAAGTTCTTTCTCGGGTTTGAAATCAAGCAAAGAAGAGAAGGAACCTTCATCAACCAAGCCAAATACACTCAAGACATGCTCAAGAGATTCAAGCTAAGTGATGTCAAGCTGATTTCCGCTCCAATGCCCGTCAAATGCCAACTTGGCATTGATCCCAATGGTAAAGCGGTGGATCAAAAGGTATATCGCTCCATGATTGGTTCCTTGCTTTACCTTTGTGCATGTAGATCTGATATCATGTTGAGTGTGGGAATTTGTGCACGGTTTCAAGCCGCACCTAAGGAAAGCCACTTTGTGGCGGTCAAGCGAATCTTTTGATATTTGGCTCATATCCCAAACTTTGGCTTATGATACCCAAGAGGAGCTAGCTTTGATCTTTTGGGCTATACATATTCAAATTGGGCGGGAGACAAAGTGGATAGGGAGTCCACCTCCGAAGGGTGCCAATTACTTGGTTTCTCTTTAGCGAGTTGGTCTTCTAAGAAGCAAAGTTGTGTATCTCTCTCGTCCACCAAAGCGGAGTATGTGGCTGCTGGTAGTTGTTGTGCTCAACTTCTATGGATGAGGCAAACTTTGAAGGATTACGGTGTCACTTGTGACGAAGTGCCTCTTTGGTGTGACAATGAAAGTGCCATCAAGATCTCTCTCAACCCTGTGCAACACTTCAAGACGAAGCATATTGAGATTCGGTATCACTTCATCCCGGATCATATTAGGCGAGGGGAGATCAACCCCAAGTATGTAAACACTCATGATAACCTTGCAGATATTTTCATGAAGCCCTTGGATGAAGCAAGATTTCGCGAGTTAAGGCATGAGCTAAATATCATTGATTCGAGCAATGGGGCTTGAACTCTTGCACACCCCACCACACTCTTCATGATGTCTTGTTTAGATGTAGGCATGGACATAGGGGGAGTGTTGTTCTCTCAGTGAGCTCTCCCTCCCCCATTATGCATAAATTGATCGAGTCTTTCACATTAGCCATTTTTGATGGTACTTGTGCTCCAAAGATGAGTTTTGGTCATGGGCACAAGGATAATTCTTCGCGGCGCCATACCAAACATAGGTGGCTCCGTCCACCGCCCTTGTGCAGAGGTAGTCTCTTTTGTGTGTTTCCTTTTGCCTTGCCTTTGTGTTCCCCTAGATGGTTGAATTCTCTAAAGAGTGGCTTTTTTTTGTTTGCTTCTTGCACTCTTGAGAGTCTTCTTCATCATAATATAATGTCATTCTTCCATACTAAGCCTTCTCATCCCAAGCCATCTTTCCAATGTACACAAGTTTGAACTCTTTGTGCACGGGCTGGTACAACCTGGCGGTACATCAGGTGGTCAGAGCGGTTCTATCGTTCTGCCACTAGGCTGGGTAGTCCCAGCGGTACTTCTGGTCCGATACGAGCGGTTCTGCCGCTCCTACCTGCACCTATACCTCTGGCCGGTACTACCGGTATTTGGCAGCGGTACTACCGCTACTTATGGAGCGGAAGTACCGCTCACAAACACTGGCTAGCTACAGGAGCAGTACTACCGCTTTTAGTAGTGGTACTACCGGCTGACATCTCGGCGCCTATATAAGGGGTGCGTGTTGAAGGGTTTTCTTTTTCCCTTAGCGCTCGTCCCTCATCCAAACCCTAGCCGCCGGTTGTTCCACCCGTCGTCCTGGAGCGCCCGCAGGCCCTCTGGATCGGTCGACCCTTCATCGGATCTGCTCCGTTGAGGCCGCCTCTTCTTTGATCTCCTCCCGTGGATACCGGTAATGCCATGCTGTTCTCTTCTCCAGGGTTCCTCTTGTTGAATCCTCTCTCTAGGGCATTGCTTGTACTCCCGCATTTTTGGCCAAATGTTTGGTGGGAGAGATCCGTATAAACTCCTAGTATCAGAGCAACCATGACCCTACAAGAGATCAATGCTTGGTTTTAGGTACCCATTTTGTAATGGGCCCTTTGATGTTAGTAACAAGGGTCTTAGGAACCCAAATAGACCATTCAATGTACTCATAAGGAGAACCAACAAATTTAGCATAAACATGCCCATCACTAGCATGGCACAACACGTAAGAAGGGTTAAAGTCGCCGGCTTTGTTGGAAGGGGTGACGTTGCCCTTTTTGACATTACCACCCTTCACATTGTTCTTCTTCTCCTTTGGAGCACCCTCTCCCTCCTTCACAAACATTTGCTTGAGAGGGGGAGGTCGTTTGGTCTTGTCGTTCTTCTTCTTGTTCTTGGAATTGGGTGCAAACCCAACTCCCTCTTTGGCCACAACTTCCTTTTGATTGCTCAAAAGGTCATTGAGGTTCTTCTCACCTTGTATGCACGTCACAAGGCCTCTCTCAAGTTGTTCTTTCAACTTGGCATTCTCCTCCACAAGATGCACATGCTCACAACATGGGTTAGTAGCATTTGCATTATCAATTAATACCATATGAGGAAAGGTGGTTTTCTCCTTGGTTAGCTTCACTTGGAGTTGATCATAAGACTCCTTGAGGCTAGCATGAGCACCCTTCAAGACCTTGTGAGCCTTGTCGAGTATATTAAACTCCTCCTATTTCCTGTGCGTAGCTAGCAGTAGGAATAATGCATCTAGATTCGAGATAGGGTTGTTCTTGTTCTTCCTCTAGGCAGATCCGCTCTCAGCGGTACTACCGCTCCTTGCAAGTGGTACTACCGCTGGAGCGGTACTACCGGTCGAACAACCGGAACAACCACCCTCTCTGAACCCATTTGCAATGTTCCTCTTCTATTTACATACATTAGAAGTATTCCTCTGATCTTGTGTACATTCTTCTGATCTTGGCTGGGGTTTCTGTGTGCTCTCTGTGTGAGTTTATAGGTGTCTCTAGCTCTCGTGCTGCTCAGAAGCCTCGGAACACCAAGAAGAGGTCCCGTAGGGGCAAACCGCTGGATGACAATGAGGATGCTCATGAGGTGGTCATCCCTACCAAAGCCACCCGTCGGGAGAAGTCTGTTGCCGCCAAGCAGCATGCTACGATGCCATTGCACAAGTGGAAGATGCGGGACTGGCAAAAGGCTCGTTTTCAGGATCCCTACTCTGTTGCACCTACTCCTCGTTGGAACAACTCTCAGTTCCAGAATGAGTTTTAGATGAGGATTGTGTCAGAAATCTTCGAGCATCACAAGAACAAGTTCACCCGGATGTGGTCCATTGACATTGATCATTGGAAGAACAACCTTGACTACTTTGGAGAAGTGAAAGATCGAGGATGTCGCCTAGAGGGGGGGTGAATAGGCGCTTTAAAATAATTACGATTAAGGCTTGAACAAATGCGAAATAAACCTAGCGGTTAATTTGTCAAGCACAAAACCTAAAACAACTAGGCTCACCTATGTGCACCAACAACTTATGCTAAGCGAGATAAGCAACTATGTGATAGCAAGATATATGACAAAGAACAATATGGCTATCACAAAGTAAAGTGCATAAGTAAAGGGCTCGGGAAAGAGATAATCGAGGCATGCGAAGACGACGATGTATCCCGAAGTTCACACCCTTGCGGATGCTAATCTCCATTTGGAGCGGTGTGGAGGCACAATTCTCCCCAAGAAGCCACTAGGGCCACCGTAATCTCCTCACGTCCTCGCACAATGCAAGAGGGAGGTCACTGAGGGAGGTCACTGAACCCGTAAAAATGGTGACCCTTGGGGGCGGTCACCGAACCCGTACACTTTTGCAACCCTTGGGGCAGTCACCGGTACCCGTCAAATTGCTTGGGGCGATCTCCACAACCTAATTGGAGACCCCGGCGCTTGCCCGGAGCTTTACACCACAATGATTGAGCTCTGAACAACACCAACCGTCTAGGGCGCCAAGGCACCCAAGAGGAATAAGCTCTAGGGTGTCCAAACACCCAAGAGTAACAAGCTCAAGGGTACCAAGAACCCAAGAGTAATAAGCTTCTCAACTTGTAACTTCCACGTATCACGTGGAGAACTCAAACCGATGCACCAAATGCAATGGAAGGGCACACGGAGTGCCCAAGTCCTTCTCTCTCAAATCCCATCGAAGCAACTAATGCTAGGGAGGAAGATGAGAGGAAGAACAAGAAGGAGAACACCAAGAACTCCAAGATCTAGATCCAAGGGGTTCCCCTCACATAGAGGAGAAAGTGATTGGTGGAAATGTGGATCTGGATCTCCTCTCTCTTTTCCCTCAAAAACTAGCAATAATCCATGGAGGGATTGAGAGTTAGCAAGCTCTAAGAAGGTCAACAATGAGGGAAGAACACGAGCTCAAGGGATTGGGTTCAATGGGGAAGAAGACCCCCTTTTATAGGTGGGGGGAATCCAACCGTTATGCTCACAGCCCACACATAGCGGTACTACCGCTAGGGCGGTAGTACCCCTTTGAAAAAAAACAGCGATGAGGCAAAAGACCAGTAGAACCGCCAGAGCGGTACTACTGCTCGTCCTCACAGTACTACCGCTCCACCTCATGGTACTACCGCAAATGGTAGCGGTACTACTGCTTGTGAGCGGTACTAAAAAATACATCCGGGCCTACCACCACAGGACTTGGGATGAGTTTTTGGTCCGGAGCGGTACTACCACTGTAGGAGCCGTGGTAGTACCGCTGTGGAGCGGTAGTAAAAAATTACATCCGCTTCAATTCGCGGTAGTACCGCTGCAACCTTTTCACAACACCAAAACTGCCACAACTTTTGCAAATGGACTCCGAATTCGATGAAACCAAGTTTGTTGGAAAGCTAGCGAAAAGGGCTAACACAAACTTGAAATAAATATCAATAAGAAGAAAAATATAAAAAGGCCCATAAGAAAATGGTGAGAACCCTTCCTCGGATAAGACCGATAAAACCTCCAACACCGAAAACATCATAGAAGACGCATGCGAACTCCGTTTTCGATGAACTCAAGCTTGTCATCAAGATGACCATAAGCTCTAAGACTTTCAAACAGAACCAAAAAAGAGCCAAGAAACATGATGCAAGGATGCAATGGTTTGAGCTCTCTACTAACGATATGATCAAGCTACCAACTTGAGAGCCCACCTTGATAGTACGGCAAACGATCCTATAACCCGGTCTCCCAACTACCACCACGAGACTGGTAAAATAGAGAACCAATCAAGGGCAAACCTTTTCATTGCACATGGTCCACTTGAGCTAGATGATGACAATCTTGACTCCCTCAAGTTGGACCACCTTTCTTGATTGCGGTGGCTCGATGAGGACTAGATGATTGCTCCCTCATAGTCCACTATGGGTGAGCCACTCTTTAGCACATATTCACAAGTCCATTGACACCACAATGGGTGGCAAGATTCAAGAACTTTATCTCTTCGTGATGCTCCACTTGAACTTGCACATGGCAATCTTGATGACGATCACCACTTGATGTCATCCTTTCCATGGGTTGTATGATATCTTCCTCTTGACGCAAGCCCATCGACACGTACCTAAACCCACATAGAACTCTCACATAGACCATGGGTTAGTACACAAAGTGCATTGGACAATGCTTACCATACCATGGGATCACTTTATCCCTCTCGGTACATCTTCTACGCTTTGTGAGTTGACCAACTTGATTCACTCTTGACTTAGTCTTGATCAACCTTGAATCTTTCCAACGCTCTTCATTTGGATGATGTCTTGAAGGTAAACATGAATGATCACACAATCTTCTTCTTCAAGACATGCTTGCAATAATCTCAGCACTCACATGACCAATCTTTGGATAATTCCTTAATAGCACCTTGGTCAACTCATAAACTCCTTGAAACCAACACATGGACTTCAAGAGAAGCCTATGGATAAATCCTTCAAATATAACTCAAGACAACCATTAGTCCATAGATATTGTCATCAATTACCAAAACCAAACATGGGGGCACCGCATGTTCTTTCAATCTCCCCCATTTTGGTAATTGATGACAATCACTTTTAAGAGAGTTTATATAAGGAATTATGCATCACCATGCAATGCAACAACCAAGTGCATGCGAATGAGATGCAAATGCTAAGGAACAAAACCAAAGCAAGAGGAGATAAATCTCTAAAGACTTCTCCACAAAACTCTATGAAACTCCTCCCCCATTGGCATCGATTGCCAAAATGGGTGAAAAGCTTAGAAGGCCAATATAAAGAGTGTTCCTCCATAAATTGTGTATCTCTGAAAAAGAGAGTGGAATGCAATACACATATCCAATGGTAAATACTTGGAGGAAGACAAACTATATTGAGGCCCAATGATTGCAAAAGAATGATATGCCACAAAGACATAACAAAGAGAGAAACAAGAAATCGAGCAATCAAATGATACCAATTGAAGCAAGCAATCAAAGGATATCAATTGAACCAACTAGACCAAAGATCCTATGAGCCACATGAATGAAGGATATTATGAAATGAGCAAAGGAGTATTCTAAATAAGCTAGAGAAGCTCCCCATGATTTGTGCACACATAATAATTTTTGTATTTGGATACAAAGTGCACAACATAGGATCATAGCTCCCCCAAAATCAATAGAAACAAACAACAAGTGCAAGTGAGCATAAAGGAAACTAAGCCTAGCACTTGCAACAAACACATGGTTGAGCAACATGTAAAAGAGGCAACTTAAGAATAGGCTCAACCAAAATGATGTGTGTGAGTCATGGCAAAGCACATGAGAAGACTAATATATGGATGAGCATAAGCATCAACATAGTCTCAAATGAATGGGATACACGGTGCAAAGCCTTTCATTCTCACACACAACTAAGCAATTGGGTTCACAAGAACACTAAATATGCAAAATGAATAACCAACACTTGTGACAACCCAAGGTGAAGATAAAAAGCATAAGCATCATCAAGACAGGGGATACCAATTAAAATGGCAAAAGCCTCGTCAAGACAAGCATGAGGAAAATAATCTTCACCACACAATAGTGCATCAAGATGCAACGAGATAAGACACGCACTCAAGGCAAAATCTTTCACAGAGCCACCAAAGAAATAACATAAGAAAGACAAGGTGGACGTGAAAGAAAGGATATCATCTAGAGATGTAATTTCTCTCAAGTGTATAAGGGTCTAGGTAGACGAAATCATGACGATATATATCTACAAAGAAGGATGTACACCCGAAATAGTTACAACACGAAGGAACAAGATATCCAAAAGGAAGTCATACATATACCAATAAGATATGTTCTTGGAAGCATAGCCCAAGGCTAGATATGGTCTTATTGTATATAAATGAATTCCTACCACACAACCATCAAAGACATCACAACTAGCAACAAGAGATCATCGTTGGGATGCTTTGAGAAAGGAAACAAGTATCACAAGAAAGAAAGAATAACATGCCATGATACAATCTACACACGATTGATGCAATAATGTGTGCATGTAGTAGATGATGATACTTGTTACCGAGATAGCATTGGAAGGATGTAGTAGATACCAATTGAAGGTAGAAAGTAGTTCATTGATCATCCTAGCTTGACTCCAATAAGCACATGGTGACAACACCTTCCTTTTGAATGAGCCAAGTATCCAATGCATCTCCAATTGTTCCTAGAACAACAACACAAACAAAATGGTACCCAAACTCATTGGGAGCAAAGAGTTAGAGAACCAACAATACATAGGAAAAACTCCACAGATATGTGTGCATATAGATATGAAAATGAATCTCATGCACATCTCATCCAATTTGAGACTTGGTGGAGTTTCCCTTATATATTGGGTCAAAGAAAGAAAACATGCCAAAGGAACTACATGAAGTTAAAATGCATGCTCAAGACTTTCAAGAACCGATACCAAAATAAAAGGAAAAACCAAGTGAAAAGGATACCAAATGGAGAAATCATCACTTGGAAGATATCATTAAAATATACATCAAGGAATGAGATAACCATTGGAACACACAAAAAAGATGTCAAACTCCCAAAGGAGAGGATGGTTCCAAACAAACCAAGCTCTCTACAAAGTTTCATGTTGGCACAAAGTACCAAAAGAAACGACTTGCCATCCACCAACACACACTTAAGGATCATAAGATGAGTGTTTTATAGAAAATAGGATAGCTCCCCCAAGGCTAGTGCATTATAGAGAATTTGCATTTGAATACAAAATGCACAGGGTGGATCACCACTTTCACTATATCTAGAAATCACTAAACAAGATCAATAAAATAACAAGATCCACAAGTGGTATGGAAAATAATGGGAGTTGACACAATCCTAGGCACGAGATAAGGCAAATAAAAGCAAAGGCCAATGTGAAGATGATCAATAATTTGTACCACACATAAGTGAGTACCAATTGTCATAAGACAAAAAGTATTTGGAAATAATTCCCATTGGTAGATAGCAAGGATATCCAACATCATCTTCACACCAAACACAAGCAAATTGCAACTTGTAGAGCTAACATGCCACCTAGGAACAAGATAATCTACAATATCAACACTAGGTGACAAAATCTCAAATGTACACATTTTCTAGGCTAGTAATATACATAGCATATTACTCCCCCATAATGTGATACGAATGAAGAAAACTTAACAAGAGGCAATAAGAGGATCCAACAAGAGATAATTAATGGACAATTTAGAATTTGAATTTCTCATGAGAAGACATACCACATAGCAACTAGATAATCTTGAAATATCAATACTAGAGTGTATTACTCATGTACACACATTTATAGGATTGTGAGGTGCACAAAGCACATCACTCCCCCATAATGGGATATTCCATTAATCTCTCACAAGAGCCAACTAAGAAATAAACAAGATGCAAAAGGCTCAATGCATGACACACACATACATGATGTGCAAACCAACACATACATACTTGATTGCTCAAGATAATCAAGTTGGAAGCACAACATATATAAACACATGCAAGGAACAAAACCAAAACATGCAAGTGGGCAATTAACTTTCAATGTAAACAATTTAAGTACAAGTTACCGCAAGAAGGCACATTGGATATAAGATATAAGCTTGATGATTCAATTGACTTGGCTTGAGGCAATAAGAGTGATGAAGTCCCCTTAATTCTTCATAATGTAGCCAAGTGTCCAATGCCCTCCAACAACACCTATTGATCAAGTTTGAGCTAGTTGGTCCCCAACCAAGTTGGGTCCTAATAGGTTAGTCACAATAGGCTTGGCTACCCAAATGGTTCTTTGCTTCAAACCACTTTGAGTACCAACAAACTTGGCAAACACATTGCCAACCTTATCCTTCCCAAGATAATAGACATCATGAATGATAATTGGGTTGGATGAGGTACCATTTGTGCATGAAGAAGCGACGTGACCTTTTTCACGACATAGGTAGCAACATCTACTCTTTACTTTCTTCTCACTTGATTTCTCAACTTGAGATTGAGAATGAGAGTGAACTTGTGGCCGCTTCCCTTGTTGCTTGTCACTAATGGCCTTCTTCTTCAAAGGGCAAGATCTAACATGATGCCCTTCAATTTTGCACTTGAAGAAAATGATCTTGGCCGAATTCTTGACTTGTTTTTGGCCCTTCTTCTTGTTGCTCTTGGACTTCTTCTTCTTATTGGAGTTCAATCCAAGTCCACCTTTGTCATTGGGGGATTTTTGCACACTCAAGATATTGTTGAGTGTGGCCTTCCCTTCATGACACTTTCCCAAGTCTCTCTTCAAAGAAGTGACTTGGGCCTTGAGCTCTTCGATTTCCTCTACATGGTTAGTATCAACACAAGTACTAGAGAAAGTATAACCTTCATTGTTTGAGCAACAAGGAAAGGAAAGCAATTCATCACAAGATGTACCAACATTGTGAGTAGATGAATTACCAAGGACTAGCACATGGCAATATAGCACTTTGACTAGATGTAGTCCTAGTATCCACATGAGGCTCACTAGATGTTACCTTAGCAAGCATGGCCTCATGAGCTATCTTTAGCACATTATGGGATACTAGAAGATCATCATGAGAGTTTGAGAGATTTTCATGACTTTCTTCCAATTTCCCATATTTGCTAGATAGCAACTCAAGTTGAGCCCGTAGCTCAACATTCTCCTTCAATATGGATGCTTCACAAGAGATAGAGTTAGTAGCACAAGCATCATCATTAGAAACAAGAGGAGAAGACAACTTGACAAGCTCTTTTGAATATGAAGCTTTAAGTTGAGCATGAGACTCGGTGAGTTTGATGAGCTCACTCTTAATGACCCTTGAGCCATTTTCGAGGTGCTCAAAGTCCTCAAGGAGTTTAGAATGCGCAACTTCAAGCTCCTCATTTTTAGTTTCGAAATCATTGGCCACCTCAAGAGCTCTATCATGAGATTCCCTTACTCTAGATAATTCTAGAGCAAAAGTCTCCTCAAGAGATTCCTTGGTGGTTTGTTCAAGTTCAAGAGCTTGAGAGAGGTCCGCAATCTCATTAGCGTAATCACGCCCATGACCTTCCATTTTCTCAATGGTGACCTCATGCTCCTCGAGATGAGATTCCAACTCCTCAATATATTTCTTGCCCTCAATGGCAATGGACATAATTTCCATGAAGTTGGAACGAGCAATTTTATTTTTATGAAGAGCTTTAAAAACCATTTCCCCCTTAATTTTTAAGGAGGCAACATTATCATTCCCTTCATCATAATCAACATCATCATCATTCTTGCCATCATCAATATCATCAGAAGATATATTGGGATTCAAAGTGGGAGATACCTTTGAGGCCTTGGCCATAAGGCAAAATGCAATATATGATGATGTAGGATCCCTTGAAGCACCATTCAAGACCACATCTTGTTCCATGGAGTGTTGAGTTTCCTCGACATTGTTAGCACAACAACTTGAGGAAATAGATACATTTTTATCATGGCAACAAGACATAGGAAGCATATCATCATGAGATTTGAGCAAGAAATTTCTACATGATATGAAAGGACTACCAACACGAGCATGTGAAACATGTAAGGTGCTCGAAGTGTTAAAGTCCAAAGAAGGACCATTGCAATAAGATAGTGATGAAGAATCACCAAGAACAAGCACACTATCGTCATTGCAATGACCACCACTACTCACCCTAGCATTACCTTGTGGCAATCCACATGTAGGTGAAGTAGAAGAAGTTGAGAAGGCAACACGGCCGGAGGAGGAGGGAGAACAATCATCCCCACAAATCCTGGACACACCATATTTATCTTGAAGCTTTGTCCATAACTCATGAGCATCCCGGAACGGCATGAGTTGAAATATAACTACATTGCTCAAAGCATCGAAAAGCACATTAGAAGCTTGAGCATTGAGATAAGAGTTTTTCTCATCCTCTAAAGATAATCTTTGGGGATCCTTTGGAGGAGAAAAACCATATCTACAATTCACTCTAAATTTGGGTCCATGACCCTAAAGAGGTTAAGCATGCGAATTACCCAAACATCAAAATTTGTGCCATTGAAACTAAGAGTGTCAGAGAATCCTAATCCCCTAGTCGACATCTTTACTCTCTAGGCGGTTAAGCCTAACAAAGAGAGACGAGGTTCTGATACCAATTGAAAGATCGAGGATGTCGCCTAGAGGGGGGGTGAATAGGCGCTTTAAAATAATTACGGTTAAGGCTTGAACAAATGCGGAATAAACCTAGCGGTTAATTTGTCAAGCACAAAACCTAAAACAACTAGGCTCACCTATGTGCACCAACAACTTATGCTAAGAAAGATAAGCAACTATGTGATAGCAAGATATATGACAAAGAACAATATGGCTATCACAAAGTAAAGTGCATAAGTAAAGGGCTCGGGAAAGAGATAACCGAGGCACACGGAGACGATGATGTATCCCGAAGTTCACACCCTTGCGGATGCTAATCTCCGTTTGTAGCGGTGTGGAGGCACAATGCTCCCCAAGAAGCCACTAGGGCCACCGTAATCTCCTCACGCCCTCGCACAATGCAAGATGTCGTGATTCCACTAAGGGACCCTTGAGGGCGGTCACCGAACCCGTACAAATGGCGACCCTTGGGGGCGGTCACCGAACCCGTACACTTCGGCAACCCTTGGGGGCGGTCACCGGTACCTGTCAAATTGCTCGGGGCGATCTCCACAACCTAATTGGAGACCCTAACGCTTGCCCGGAGCTTTACACCACAATGATTGAGCTCCGAACAACACCAATCGTCTAGGGCGCCAAGGCACCCAAGAGGAACAAGATCTAGGGTGTCCAAACACCCAAGAGTAACAAGCTCAAGGGTACCAAGCACCCAAGAGTAATAAGCTTCTCAACTTGTAACTTCCACGTATCACGTGGAGAACTCAAACTGATGCACCAAATGCAATGGCAAGGCACACGGAGTGCCCAAGTCCTTCTCTCTCAAATCTCATCAAAGCAACTAATGCTAGGGAGGAAGATGAGAGGAAGAACAAGAAGGAGAACACCAAGAACTCTAAGATCTAGATCCAAGGGGTTCCCCTCACATAGAGGAGAAAGTGATTGGTGGAAATGTGGATCTAGATCTCCTCTCTCTTTTTCCTCAAAAACTAGCAATAATCCATGGAGAGATTGAGAGTTAGCAAGCTCGAAGAAGGTCAACAATGGGGGAAGAACACGAGCTCAAGGTATTAGGTTCAATGGGGAAGAAGACCGCCTTTTATAGGTCGGGGGAAATCCAACCGTTATGCTCACAGCCCGAAAGAGCGGTACTACCGCTCCAAGGAGTGGTAGTACCGCTCTTTCGGGCTGTGAGCAACTACCGCTCGTCCTCACAGTACTACCGCTCCATCTCACGGTACTACCACAAATGGTAGTGGTACTACTGCTTGCGAGCGGTACTAAAAAATACATCCGGGCCTACCACCGCAGGACTTGGGATGAGTTTTTGGTCCGGAGCGGTACTACCGCTGTAGGATCCACGGTAGTACCGCTCTAGAGCGGTAGTAAAAAATTACATCCGCTCCAATTCGCGGTAGTACCGCTGCAGCCTTTTCAGAACACCAAAACTGCCACAACTTTTGCAAACGAACTCCGAATTCGATGAAACCAAGTTTGTTGGAAAGCTAGCGAAAAGAGCTAACACAATATTAAAATAAATATCAATAATAAGCAAAATATAAAAGGCCCATAAGAAAATGGTGAGAACCCTTCCTCAGATAAGACTGGTAAAACCTCCAACACCGAAAACATCATAGAAGACGCATGCGAACTCCATTTTCGATGAACTCAAGCTTGTCATCAAAATGACCATAAGATCTAAGACTTCCAAAGAGAACCAAACAAGAACCAAGAAACATGATGCAAGGATGCAATGGTTTGAGCTCTCTACTAACGATACGATCAAGCTACCAACTTGAGAGCCCCCCTTGATAGTATGGCAAATGATCCTATAACCCGGTCTCCCAACTACCACCACGAGACCGGTAAAATAGAGAACCGATCAAGGGCAAACCTTTGCATTGCACATGGTCCACTTGAGCTATATGATGACAATCTTGACTCCCTCAAGTTGGACCACCTTTCTTGATTGTGTTGGCTCGATGAGGACTAGATGATTGCTCCCTCATAGTCCACTATGGGTGAGCCACTCTTTAGCACATCTTCACAAGTCCATTGACACCAAATGGGTGGCAAGATTCAAGCACTTTATCTCTTCTTGATGCTCCACTTGAACTTGCACATGGCAATCTTGATGACGATCACCACTTGATGTCATCCTTTTCATGGGTTGTATGATATCTTCCTCTTGACGCAAGCCCATGGACATGTACCTAAACCCACATAGAACTCTCACATAGACCATGGGTTAGTACACAAAGTGCAATGGACAATGCTTACCATACCATGGGATCACTTTATCCCTCTCGGTACATCTTCTACGCTTTGTGAGTTGACCAACTTGATTCACTCTTGACTTAGTCTTGATCAACCTTGAATCTTTCCAACTCTCTTCATTTCGATGATGTCTTGAAGGTAAACATGAATGATCACACAATCTTCTTCTTCAAGACATGCTTGTAATAATCTCAGCACTCACATGACCAATCTTTGGATAATTCCTTAATAGCACCTTGGTCAACTCATAAACTCCTTGAAACCAACACATGGACTTCAAGAGAAGCCTATGGACAAATCCTTCAAATATAACTCAAGACAACCATTAGTCCATAGATATTGTCATCAATTACCAAAACCAAACATGGGGGCACCGCATGTTCTTTCAAGAAGCTCTCGAGATCTGTGAGGAGTTTGACTTGATCAAGCTCATGATCGTGAATTGTGACTTCTATGTGCAGCTCATCCATCAGTTCTATGCCACAGTCCACTTCGGCTCTGATGCTGAGCGTCGCCTTTCTTTCATGTGCCATGATGAATTCTTTCATGTCCCGTGGTGAGCTTTTTGCAATGCTCTTGGCTATGAGGATACCGGGGAGGAGGGTCAAGGAGGTCTCCATCCTCACGGCAGACCTCAACCCATGGATAAGGAGAAGCTTGCCCCTCTGTACATTCCTGGACATGGCATTGTGGGTAAGTCTAGTGACCTTCTGCCAGTCTATGACATTATGCGTCATGTATTCCGGTGTGTGCTGCTTCCGAAGGTCAGGAACCAAGATGATATTTATGGTTATCTGGTGGATTTACTTGTGGCGAGGAAGACCAAGAGGGGATCTGGCATCACGTTTGATGTTTCCAAGTGGATGTGGGAGGAGATGTACAATATGGTGTGGTACCTCAAGGTACCAATCTATGCTCCCTTTGTGATGCAGTTTCTGAACACCGTTTGGGCTGTCCGTAGGCCAGGAGAGCCTCTCTCCACTCCTGCAAACCTCACGGAGCATGAGGTTAAGGTTCTGAGGAAGAAGAAGCATAAGACTCCTCGTTTTTCTACGAGCAATCAGGAGGACGTGTATGCTACCTCGGACGACGATGACTTTGAGTTGGAGGCTGGGGCCTAGCCCTCTTGGGTTGACAAGCTGACATCCAAGATCAAGAAGACCTTCTGCTTACAGACTCACATTCAGAAGAAGCTCTACAAGGCCCATGTTGCTGAGAAGATGGCGCGTCGCAAGCAGATTCGGTTGATGAAGCACCTCAATGTGCCATGTGTGCAGAGTGGCTCTGAGAAGACTATCACTCCTGAGGACTCGTGGTGCATGGAGAACTGGCAGTGGTCTGATGAAGCGCCTGTCACCTCTTCTGTCCGTGGTCCTGAGGAGGCTATGGTGGGGTCTGAGGAGTCTGAGAAAGCCGAGGAGGCTGAGGAGCCGGACGACACCGATGATGGTGATGATGATGCTTCTGACAGCTCTGCGGTGACTGGCGAGGAGTTCTACTAAACCCCGGGGCGCTAGCTTCGCTCTTTTCCTTTTTGGTGTCTTGATGCCAAAGGGGGAGAGAGCTCCATTAGGTCATGGGAGTTGCATGGGGGGTTCATTTGCAGTTGGTCTCTTGCGTTCTTTTGCAGTTGCTTGTTAGTGTCTTGTGAACTCATCCCTGGTGTGTCGTTGTGCATGGTGTAAGACATGTGTCCCTTATCTATTTACCTATGCACTTGTTTGTCAGTTAAGCTTGCATGCTCTGTTCTAATATCTTGTGCTTTATGATCGATATTGTTTTCTTTGTCACTGGATGGTCTATAAAATCTAGGGGGAGCATTGACCTTAGTGTGAGCATTTGCTATCTCAAAGCAAACTCTAAATAATGCTCACACTCAAGGGGAGACCCGTTTATATTTTCTATACCTCCCGTGCCTTTCGAGTGGTTGTCATCATCCACCAAAAAGGGGGAGATTGTAAGGGCAGTTTCTACCCTAAGGTTTTGGTGATGATGACAACACTGGTGTGGACTAATCATGTGTTCTAGTTTTCTCAGGTACACATTGTGCGGCGCAAGACGGTTAGGCCTTCCCTCTATGCGGAAAAGATCGAAGACGGAGTTTCCGACGTTTTATTCCTTAGGTCATAGGATATCGGTACTTTTAAGAGGAATCCGCATCGGATGGTATTGGGTGAATCTCTTCACGTACACGTTCTCTGCACCCATCGACACCCTCCATTTGAGAAGAGAGGGGCTCCCCAAAGTTCTCTGTTTTGTGCAGTTTTGCCCATGGCGGTAGTATCGCTCCTTTGGGCGGTTGTACCAGTGGCCGGTAGTTCTGGTCTTACCACCGCCCCAAGTACCGCTCAGGGGTGACTACCTTCTGTACCATGTACGGTGGTAGACCGGTAGTGGAATGGAAGTTCAGGTTTTTCTTGAAAAAACGGTACTACCGGTGTTCAGGGCGGTAGTACCACCTCGGACTCCACTACTCATGAGCTGCTGGCCCTGCGGTAGCTCCGGCCCAACCACCGCTCTAACTACCGGCCTGGGGTGATTTCCTTCTGTGGTGAGGCGGTAGTCGGGCAGTGGTGGGATGGTAGTTCCGGTATGTTTTGATATGCCGGTACTACCGGCTCTTCCACTGGAAGTACCACCCTGGTGCCCTAGCATGGGTTTCCCGCATTCACCGGTTGTACCGGTGACACGTGCGGAAGTACCGCTCCTATGTATTTCTGCACATAATGGTTGGATCTGAGGGTACCCTATTTAAGGAAGTGCTTCTCCTTCCTCCCACCTACCTCTTGCCCCTCTCTCTCCTCCATTAATGCCCTTAAAGCTTTCTTGCCCGATCTCTCTCCCTAGCCACTCAAACTTGTTGATGTGCTAGGGAGTGAAGGAGGAGACCTAGATCTACACTCTCACCAAAGGAAAATTGATTCCCCCATACCTTCTTGTGTGGATTTTGTTACTCTTAGGTGCTTGGGCACCCTTGTTGGAAGAGGTCACTTCGGAGCCACATTCCATTGTGGTGAAGCTCCGGGTTTCGTTGGGAGCCTCCAATTAAGTTGTGGAGAGAGCCCCAACCTTGTTTGTAAAGGTCCGATTGCCGCCTTCAAGGGCACCAATAGTGGAATCACGGCATCTCGCATTGTGTGAGGGCGTGAGGAGAATACGGTGGCCCTAGTGGCTTTTTGGGGAGCATTGTGCCTCCACACCGCTCCAACGGAGATGTACTTCCCCTCAAAGGGAAGGAACTTCAGTAACACATCCTCGTCTTCATCGGTTCCACTCTTGGTTATCTCTTACCTTTACTTGTTCAAGTTTTATTGTGGTCTATCCCTTGCTTGCTTGTGTGCTTATTGTTGTTGCATCATATAGGTTGCTCACCTAGTTGCATATCTAGACAACCTACTTTGATGCAAAGTTTAATTTGGTAAAGAAAAGCTAAAAATTGTTAGTTGTCTATTCAGCCCCCCCCCCCCCTCTAGCCAACTATATCGATCCTTTCAGAGACCCCGGCGTCCGCGGCACCAAAATAGTGCCTCCAAGGAGATAAAAGATGCCACACGCGGTCACTATCCGGTTTGGCAAGTCAAACTAGAGATTTCCCTTGGAGCTCGAAGGGACCACCACCATGACGATGCCCTCCAAGGAGGTTAGCGACACCCGCAAACGTCGCCGCATCATCCGCAATGGTAGCTCCATGCAGGGGATTTCTCCCCGATGGTAGTCCCGCGAACCAGGAGATCTGGAGGCTTATGCTCATGTCAGAGACGCCCGAGATCTGGAGACATATGCTCATGTCAGAGACGCCCACCAACGCAGAAGGAAGGACCGCACGAGGGCAGACAAATCCAGGCACGTGACCTAGTTCTATCCAACCTAAGCCAACCCATGGTGTCACCGTCAGCTGGAAGAAGATACGGGGGCACCTGCCATAGATCCGCCTCCACCACCTATGACTCGTCACGGCCGACCCATGCCACCCACGACCCTCGCCGCAAGAGACTGTCGTCCGCCGGATCTCGCCGGCACCACCCCGCTGCCACAACCGATCCCGCGTGAACCACCCACATGCATGGGCATCAACACACTCGCGGCGCCCGCGCGCCATCGTGTCACGGTTCTCGAAGCCCGCACCGCGCCCAGGAGAAAGGGAGCCGCCCCATGCTGGCCCCTACCCATGCAGGGGCGAGGATGCCCCGCCGCTGCCGGCTCTGGTTGAGCTTTGCCCGGCCTTTCCCTGTGGCGGCGGCGAGAGGGGAGGAGGGAGGTGAGGGAAAGGGCTGATGGCGGCGATTTAGGGTTCCTCCTCCTGTATGTGTGGGTGCGACATGGGAGGAGACGTTCTTATTTTTATTTTTATGAATGGAGTTTTATGGGGCTGACTTAAAAATATGGTACTCCCTCCGTCTCTTTATGTAGTAGAAGAGAATGCAAATATAGCGCTAAAGGGATAATTTTTCACGAACACACAAAGCTTGCGTATCTTTCCAGTGATAGAAGGAGTAGAATGAGTACATCGAGGAATACAGCACATGACACGAACACAGGCAGACATGAACTTGGTGCTCGGAGCAGTGAGAAGGGATGCTCGGCCTGAATAGAGAATAGAACACAGCTAAATCTACCAAACCTAAAACCAAGAGTGGCCAAGTCGAACCAGTCAGAACTCCAACATCACCCGAGCCAGTACGATGGACACCGCGAGCAAGCAAGATAGCGCCTTCAAGAACGAAAATGACGCCGAGACGCCGTCGCCATCCGGTCCGGAGGAACCAAACCTAGGGTTTCCCCTGAGCTCGAAGAGGGGCGCAGCTGAAGGCCTTGACAACGCCTCCAAAAAGAAAACGACACCCGTAGGCGCCGCTGTTGCCAGCACCGGCAAGCCGCGCTGAAGGGATAATGACAACCTTTATTTTGGAAAGGTGATGATCCCTCTACGTGATATAAGCAGTAGCAGTTGAAGATTCAGATTGACACGGCCTATTGGCATACGTACATGTTTATTGTTTTATGCTTGAAGACAGGGTAAAATGAACGATTCAGATTGACATTGTGGCCTGCACTGACTAGTTCCTGATGACAAGGTAAAATGAACGATGAATGACATATTTGAAAATGACCACACTCACACGGGAATTGGTCGGACGGGCTCTGGTTTATTAGTTGACATTGCAATTTAGGATCAAAATCCGTCTTTCGACCTTGGACAGAACCACTACGTATAATTTAGTGCCTCAACTTGCAATACGATGAGCAAGAGCTCAATTATTGATGTTTTTCATTTGCAAATTATACTTCCGGGACCTCATAATTAAACAACGAGTTGCGTTATGACAGCACTACAAATTTGAAATACCCCAATGCAAGTAGGATCAATAAAACTGGAACTCCAAGATTGAGACCAAAACATATAAAAATTCCTGTGTCACGTTGAAGAGAGATCCATGGCTAAGTCAATTGAGGTGCAAATTCCTGCCTGCTGGTCTCGACCTCAACCAAATCAGCGGCCCGGCGCTCAAATCCTGTTTGCTGACCGAGCAGGTGCGAGTTCGTGGGTCAGAGGGGAAATTGCGGCATCATCTCGGCTGCTAGCTTGTGTTCGCTAAAGATCCAAGAACAGTGAGCCGATTTAGGAAACTCCTGGCTGATTTGGGATTTGTCAGTGTTCATCAGCTATATGCACTTACGTGATAGCTGCTACTAAGGCAAAAGTAGCATTCACGTAAAAATAATAAAAAATTAATCTAAAAAAAATGTAGACAAACATTCTTGAGTTTTCTTCGCACATATAAATTTTATTGAAGAAATCACATTTGTGTACTTTGGGTAGAAAAAGTTGTTAGAGTTGTGTCGAATATTATTGTACAAGTTAGGTTACAGTTGGACTTGAAGTCGTACTGTGTGTAGACAGGGTAGGAGTTGTGTCCTAATAGGACACTTGTATCCTAGGCCTCTCATATATAGCGGGATAGACACACGATGTAACATATGCCAACATAATAGCACGGGCACGCGAGGGAGCCGGCGGCGTGTGCCGGCGCCCGGGCGGCCGGGGTGCGGTATTGTGACAGTGTCACGGGGAGGAGCACCCGTAGTCATGCCCCGGGGATGTAGCCATATCGGTGAACCTCGTTAACAAATCTCGGTGTTGTGCTCGTGCGGTTGTTTGGTCCTCGGTAGATCAACGGAGTGCCTCGGATTTATTCTAACAAAAGCAAAACAGAAACCCCAAAATGCTTCAAAAGTGAGCTTTTTCAGAGTGTTGATTATGTTCTTATTTTTTTGCACTGACCTATGGAATGTTATTTCTTTTAAAAAATTACACGGAAGTAGAACATTCATTCATGTGTGTTGTGAAAATAATTCAGTTTTGTATGATTTTTTTACTTCCTCCAATCCAGATTATTTGTCGTTGTACAAGATTGTACTAAATCAACGACAAAATAATAGTTTAACTAAAAATTCTATATAGAATAGTGATCTTGTTAACTGATCCTTACAAATATTCGAGCAATGCAAATTATTAGATATGACGCCATGCAAACTACTATTGGAGAGATCTCTGCACGGAAATTACCATTCAACATAAGGGAATGGCTACATATATGAGTAGAACATAAAAGACCATTTTAAAAAAACTCACAGAGATATCATCCTCGTAGTGCTAGCAGTTGTGCTGCTACATTTCACGCCGTTCCATACATATTTGGTTGGGAAACATGGATCACCCATCCAGTTTTTCGTTACTCCATACTTGTTAGGAGCTAGGGTTCTGCCAGTTCTAGGGCGAAGATTGTAGGGGAATGATGGAGGACGACGAGGGCGAGAGCGCAGCGGCCGGCGGCTGGGCGCCGTCCCTGCGCGATGGAGGCGGCAGCGGCTGTGGCAGGAAGGAGATGGCGCAGGGGAGGAGGGGGCTAGGGTTAGGTCTCCCGGCTCCCTAGGGAAGCCGAGCAATTATGATTGCTTCTTTGCTTAATCTCAAAACGGGTCCTTACATGAGTTTATATAATCCTCCTAATGATATAATTGGGCTAAGCCCCTAACACGATAAGATAACTGGGTCAGGCTCCTAACTGTCCGGGCTGTAATACATGCCGCTCATAACAATACTCAAGTTTGATACACATGATGGCGTCGACTACATTACAAAAAAGAGGAGGGAGGGGGTCCTGATTTTTTTTTAATCATCCACATAAAAACAATGTTTCAGATGCTAAATGGAACTATGCAGGCTCTGATTCCTCAGGCTAATCTATCATCATATTACGAAAACAGGCGGTTAAAAGGAGCTCCTGCATATCAGGGTTATACTATCTAAATTAATCAAGCAGCATTAAAACATATAAATTGGTATAAGGCAAACGTATCTATATTTGACAGAGACATCTACATTATACGAAATATCTAGCTATGCAAATGGGAAAACTCTAGCACGGCCATCAGAAAAGGACAGGTTAAATGGGGAAATTTTCAATTCACTGCAGGTACTTCAGCATGTTTTTCTTGTGCTGCCGCTTCCTTAGTCCGACGTACTACGTGGTTTGGTGGAACCTGCTTTCCAGTTGAACAAAATTAAGTGTCATTTCGTCAAACATTTTGAGGGCAGCGAGGCAGCATGCTGCCAACTGTCAACACCGTCAAGGAGGCCCAAGCTCTGATGCATCAGGAGGGCAAGCCTGCTGCTTCAGACGCACTAGGCCGCCAAGCGGCACACTGTCACTGCCCGTCGCCGCCGCTTGCGCTCCTTGCCGGTTGGCTAGGCGCTTACATTGGATAAGCTAGGCGAGTCAGACGTCTTGATTTTTGCACGACGATACAATTAAGATGAAACATGGTGTAGATTGCAGGATTCATCACACATCTATAACCTTCTCTTCAAACTCAGAATAAACAGCACGACGACGCACACCTACACTACAGGGTACTTGGTGAGAAACTGAGAAGATTCATGCTGCGTCTACAATGTGATTGAGCGCTCATAACTAGTGACACGCACATGCAAAAAGAATCGGTTCTGTACGCACATCATCGCTCCACTGATGCGCAAATACTCAACTAAATAAATTAGTACTACTGTACTTAATAACCTCTGAGCGCCATATAGAGCCCGATGAAATCTGTGGCCTTGAATCGCCCATACTATCTTGGTTCAGTTATCTCTGAATCCGATAGCACCCCTTCACACGGCTCCTGTGTATCGCACTGGCTCTGGGATGGCTCCGGCACACGTAAGGTTGCACTCTCGCAGCTGAGCATCAGAAGAACATCCCACATGCCGGGCCGGTCTCCCGCATTGGGCCTGGAGCACCATACCGCGATCTGAATGCATCTCATTATCTCGGCCATTTTTGATTCACCATGCAATGCTGGATCTATCATGTGGTACATCTCCATTGATCCTGCCACTGTCGGCAATCTGAGAAGCTGCATCATCGTAAATACAAAAGGCAATTATTTTTATATTACTTGAGTACTCCTATTTATCAAATTCCGATATATGAACAAAGAACACATGTACTTACATCACCTGCATCCTTGAAAAGTGCATCGGGCCTCTTTGCAGTAATTATCTCAAGAAGAGTGATACCGAAGCTATACACGCCGCTCTTCACTGAGTAGATACGGTCAATAACATATCCAGGATCCATATAACCCCTAGAACCAAACAAATACGAAAATACATGAGGTGATGGAGCAAAGGCTTACTGTGAATTAGATAAGTTCATACCTTGTACCGAGTAAACTACCCTTGTGTCTTTCACGCCCATCCGGACTACACACTTTTGCAAAAGCAAAATCAGTAATCTTAGGAGTCATATAAGAATCTAAGAGAATCCTTTGTGGATTTAAATCCCCATGCATAATTTGTATCCCACAGCAATCATGTAGATAGGCCACCGCGCGGGCTATCCCTAAAATTATTTTGAAGCGCTCAGACCAGTTGAGCAACACCCTTGTTCCTGTGCCAGTGAGATACTTATGGTCACAATCGTGAGAGAACAAACAAGGTGAGAAAGGTCCACAATGAACTATAAGAACAGCTTAGAAGAGGCATACCAGTTACCGCGTCAGACAAACTCCCATTTGGTAGAGATTCATAGACTAAAAGTGCTTCTCCTCTTTCACTGCAACATCCAATGAGCTTAGCAACGTTTTTGCGTAGAAGCTTTGCATGAAAGCTGACTTAATTTTCAAATGTGAGTGAAGAATGGGAGTTATTTTGATGAAATCTTCTGATCATGACTTCAAGTCCACTGTCCAATCGTCCCTGCAAGCATCAACACTAGGTTTATCTACGACAATTTGTCGGTATGTGATTTAGTACTGCTGCAAAGATTTCCAAAAAAAAAGGGTGCATCTAGGTTGGATGTATGCCAAATAACCATTCGATTCTAGACATTTACATTTCGGCTCAATACAGCATTCAATTTTACATCCATGTTATGTAGAAATTCTTTAAGATTGTGCTCCTTTTGCAGATAACAAAACAAAAGGTGACATACATATGTACATATCTTAATCCATGTTAAAACTAATTACAAGTAAGAATTTCTCTGGTAGAAATATGTCTAAATTGGCATGTTAGAACCTTCATCCGGGGAATGGATATCTATCTTTAACAAGCAGCATGTAATCTTTCGCCTCTCAAAACTCAATATCAGAGCTATGCTGTTTAGGAAAAATTCAGAAAGAATAAAGTTTAATGTGTCGTATGCAAAGGTAAAGGTGTTCTGGATGCACCTTTTTTTGCATGCCATTATTAGACAGGGCTGATGAAACTTGATTTACATATGCAAGACATGTCTTGTCAGATCTTTTATAAACTTGAGGCAGCTAAAGCAGAAGCAGAGGGACAGGGAATTTTTAATTAATGAACTGATCACTTCATGATGTTTGAATATATGAAAGTAAAGGAGCAAATGCGTGTCTGCTGATGTAATGCCCAAACAATTTTTTGCACTGGTAATTCGGTTATCTTAAAAGGGTAACAGCATCAGTAAAAAACACTCAAACTACCAGCGAATAAACCAGGGAAGTTTTGTTGTGAAAATTTAGTTATGATGCTTGTGTGTTATGCATTTAAAAGTGCAACAAGATTTGGACCATTAAGAATATACTTGCGAAGAATAATACAAAAGATAAAAAGGATTTTTTTTTCCTCCTAGATCCAAAAAGGATTTTTTTTCAAAAGCACATTCATACTATGTACCTTATACACATCAGCGTATCCACAACTTCTAATTTTGCATTGGAATGCAAAATTATTTGTAGCAACCAACAATTGGGAGAAATGGAAACCTGAAAACCCTGCAGGGAATGCACCATGAGCTTTGCTTGTTTGTGATGCAGACTGTAGTTTCCTTTCAAAGTTGATGGGTTTTCCGAATGTTATAACTAATATGTCTAAATATTCATTTATTTATTCTATTATCTTCAGTATCCATTGATGTTCAGTTGGTGCTTGTAGCTAGTACCTGGTCCGTTGAGTTCATGAATACAAGGAGCTGTTTCTACCGTTTTCCAGGGCAAACAGTGACCCCACCGGAACCTCTGCTTCCTAGCAAAAGGTTCAGCAATTTCCTGGTAACCTGAATTAAAACTCAATTAAATATGTTATACACATGACTCATGAGCAATATCAGAAAAAGTAATCGGAATATACTTTGATTAAACCATGTCCAGGAAGAATCATACGGGACATGAAGTTGTACTTTGGAAAGTTAAGTAAACATTTGGCAAGGTTGAACTTATGCAAGTTACATGGCCCTATGGCAAGGAAATCAGCTCCCACTTATGGGTTAAGATCCCATCTCTCGGTTACGTAGTTTATCATTTAAATTAGGAAGAGCTATCAACTTGGGACTCAAGTCAATCAGAAGATCTAGGATTTATTACTTATATCGGATTGTTAAAGAGCAGCCCCTATGAGTAATAAATCCAGCAAGAATTAGGAGAGCAACTCTTCTATCTTGCCTTTGGGGTGATAGCCCTTCCCCTACCTCTCCCTAAAACCTAGTAGCACACAATACAATGCAATATATCAAATTCAAGATCCCAACTCCATAAACAGTTAACTGAAAGAATTACTTGTTAGCTGGTGTTCCTCAACTGCAATAGACTCAGCGCTCCTGCATGCCTGCGATTTTTCTAATTCAACAGGCCACAAACTACATTCAGTCCTGAAAATTCATGGTTAAGACATAAAAGTAACTATTTTATGTATATAACAAAATGTTTCGGAAATAATGTTGTGGCCACTTCTTGCAGTAACCAAGCAACAGATTAAGTATCTCTATTTCCTTGTGCTTGCTAACAACTCACCGAGCTTCAGAGTTTGAGTGTCTGGTAGATGATGTCAGCACTCCTCCTGCATCCTGGAACAACAAAACAAATTTCAAGCATACGAGACTAGTATTACGTGAAGACCCTTGGCTACAATCGAAAAGCCATGATGATGTTTACCAGTGAAGTACAAACTGACTATACCTGAGATGAGCACGTCGACAGCGTGCCGTTGCTTATTCTTTCGAGACGACAAGTTATGTCAGCATGGAAGATCATGGGGTAGAAGCGGAGGTGCTTGGCAATCTTCTTCTTCACGCGTCGGAACTGGTCAGTGTGTTTCCATCCCATGAATATGCGATATGTGGTGCTGCAGTCCTGGCAGGAGCTGACGAGGCTGTACGCCTCCCGAAGCGTCCCCTCCAGTCCATTGAGTGCATTTACAATCTCTTCTCGCTGCATAATTTCTGGGTTTTGCAGCATCCATAGCAGGCCATTTATCAACTGCACATCCTGCACGAGCTCCTGGCAGGTCTCCTTGTTGCGCTGAACTGTCTGTGCTGCCTGTACAATCGTCGAGATGAGCCCCAACGCATCCACTCCCACCAGCTGCGTGATAGTCGCTGCCTGCTCTATGCCGTTCCACTGCGCCATATCTGCACCACCTCTCTCCTTCTCTGAGTGAAAACGGTAGAAAAGGAAACCACTGTATTACGAAAGTAAATTCCAAGAAAGATCACTGAAAGACAAAAAAAGTTGATCAAAACTGTCGAACCATTCGAGGTTGGAAGGTAAGTAATTTTTTTCCCGTTTTGTCTAAGTATAAGGATAATAATGCAAACTCACTTCTGAACAGGATCTATTTGCCTATTGCCAGAAAAAAATACTTTGAATGTGTTGCCAGTAGCCAGATGCTTTTAGTTGACTGATTAACCTTATTCATTTGGCGGTCGGGACCAGATTCAACACGGACGAAATACCAACCAATATTCAGAACAAAAACTTTATTTGGTTATGAGTAAGAAGTAAGAACACATGGAGGTTCAAAACACAGTTCAAAGGAAGGAGATAGGAAGTACTCCCTCCGTCCCAAAAGTTGAGTCACTTATTTTGGGACGGAGGGAGTAGGAGCATACCTTGGGATTGAACCAGAGTAGATTGCCTGTCAGCTGTTTAACTGCGAGCAGCACACGAGAAACTGTCTGCCTCGATCTTGTCCTGAAGTAGCGGTAGAGGTGGGTTGTTGGGGAGCGCAGATGGCCACGCAGTACATTGTTCTGTTGGACATGGGAGGCCATGGTGTTGTCCATTCTGCTTGATCTTGACTGCAATGAACGCGTGTACTGCTAGACTAGTTGCATGAGAGGCTGACTGCAGAAGCGCAGACGCAGAGAAAACGCGCAAGCGGCAGAGGCAGTATCCGTATCGCGAAACTTCGTCGAAGGTGAGTGAAGACAATGCTTAGATAGAGACGAGACGACGAATGCTTGACCTTGACCTTGACGAGACGACGAGTGCTCGCCGTAGTCGCGTGGTGCTTGCACGCTCAGGGCTCACGGTCTCAAGGAAATGGGGAGGACGCGGTTAGATAGAGACCAGGGAGGTGTAATCTCTGCGCCTGCCGCTCATGGCGCTCCAAGCACAATGGCCGGGCCAGGCGTCAAGCAGCACGGCATTTCCGCGAGCACCTGGAGCGCAGCGGAGGAGCAGGAGAAGGAGGGGCGCAAGCACAACTCGCTCCGCCGGAGCTCTGCCTGCTCGGCGCGCGGACCTTCCACCGGGCGTGCACCAGCCGCCTCCCCTCCACGCATCATCATCCAGCGCGCGTTTCGATCGGTGGAGCTCGGCCGAGCGCACGAGCGTGTTTTTTTTTTTTAGAAAAGAGGAGCCTGCTTGCTCGGGCGCATCGCTCGTGGCGAGTCGCACGCCCCGGACAGAAATCACATATTTGACCTCAGGGCGAAATCAAATCATGATCTAATCTGGTCTTAAAAAAATTCACATAACAGACCGTTTTGGGTGGTGCCCTATAGCCGGGCGCTGCACTGCACTATGCAGCATACCTGGCCAAACGGGCCGGCCCGGCACGGCCCGGCCCGGCCCATCATAATCGTGCCTGGCCCGGCACGGCCCGCCAGGGCACGATTACTATACGGGCCGTGCCGTGCTGGCCCGCGTGCTGCGGCCCCAGGCCCAGGCATGGCCCAGTTAGTAAACCGGCCGGCACGTTGGCCCGTCTAGCACGGTGTGCTGCATATTTTTAGCCTGTTATTTGACGTAGTGAACGCTTTTTAGCCTATTTGTACATATTGGGCCATATATAAATGTATAAAAAAAATAAAAAAAGTAATCGGGCCGTGCCGTGCCGGCCTGCGTGCCCAGCCTCCAGGCCCAGGCACGGCCCAAGGCATGCCGCGTGCCTGACCCGGCCTGTTTATCCCGTGTCGTGCCTGGCCCAAGGCGGGCCGTGCCGGCGTGCTCACGGGCCGACCCGAAAAACCCGGCCCATTTGGCCAGCTATACTATGCAGTGCCTTTGCCTAAGGCGTTGCAGGCCCGGCCAGCGTGGCAGCCCGGGGCCAGGTGCGGCTCCACAACCAGCTGTGCAGCGCCTAAGAGCTAGGCGCCACATTTGTAATGTGCAGTGCCTAGCTCTTAGGCGTTGCACAGTTTGTTTGTCACTTAGGCTGGCCCCACCCTCTCTCCCCTCCCACCCCCACCCCAC
>NC_041389.1:354480983-354483865 GCF_002162155.2 Triticum dicoccoides
CTTGCAAATCCGGAGTATTTGACAGTGGATTTCGAAGCCAACCCCTCCCGTATGGTAATCTTTTTCGATCCCCTCGTTTTCATCTATACAAATTGTCACATTTGCTCAAATCTTGCTAGTTTGGGGAAACCCTAGTTTTGGCTTGGATTTGGAAATTTGTGTTGATGTTGGTGTTAGGGTTATGGTTAGGCTTCATACTATGCTAGGGTTAGGGTTATGTGTGTTCGATGTTGGTGTTAGGGTTATGCTATGATTAGGGTTGTGGTTATTGTTAAGTGGGGGTTAGGCTTATTGTTTCATATATATGTTAGGGCTTACATATTTTGTGCAAATATTTTGTTAAGTCCTTGATATATGTGTGTTTTTGATTATTGTAGGGATGGAAAGAACATGTGTTTATGTTCATCATGTGGATAAAGAGGCCTTTTTGAAAGGCAATGTTGAGCCGGACCCGAATGAGCTTGACATGGTGTTTGAGAGTAGTCCTAGTTATGCGGATGTCTTGGAACAAGTGAGGAAGGATTTGAATTGGATGGACCCAAGTGACGTTGTTGAGTTCGAGGGAAGGCATAATATTGATTTTGGAATGCACATCCATTGGAAGACAATGCGTGTGAACTCGGAGCAATGTTGGGTTGCATACAAGAAGACGGTTGCGGAATCTCTAGACAAGGCTCTTGAGTTATTTGCCTCCAAGAAGGTTGAGTCTAGTTTGCATTTGGATTTGAAACCGGAACCCCTCCCTGTTGGTTGCTAGTACTCCCCCACCCATGAACCAAGATCAAGTTAGTGAACCTCATTTGACGCAACAAGTTTGGGCAACATTGAGCCCGGTTTCAAACAACCAAAATGAAGCTTTTGAAGAGGACAATTATGAGTGCGAGGAGGATGACAACGAAGTTGATCTTCATGACAACAATGTGGGTGATCTCGAGCAATATCATGTGCAAGAGACAATGGACCAATCCATCCCTTTTTCTCGTGCATATGCATCGGACTCCGGTGACGATGGTCCCAATGAAGAAGTTGATGAGGAGGGGTTCATGCCCAATGAGGCCGAAGCATTTAAGAAGGTATTCGGGTGGGATCACAAGACACCATTGTTTAAGGATCTTAGTCTCGTAGATGAAGCCGTTGTAGATGGTGGCAAATGTATATCTCTTGGAGCTAGGCCAAATTCTCACCGTGATTTGGAAGACAGCAAGAACGGGATATATCCCGGTTGTGAGTTTCAATCCTTCTTGGAATTGAAGATGTGGCTCGACAACTACTCGGTTACGCATTATTGTCCACATAAAAGCGGCCAAATCGGACGTCAAAGTGCGTTACACGGTTAAATGTAAAGTGCCAAGATGTCCATGGATTGTGCGTGCAAGGCCATGGAAAGGAGGTCCCACTTGGCGCATAGTGAGTTGTACGCCAAGTCACATGTGCCGACATAAGAATGCGGATGGCGAGCTTGTGTACCAACAACACAGACAACTCACGTCCGAGTTCATTTCTTATAGGTTATCCAACCAAATATCCACACTTCCAATAATGAGCATCAAGAGTGTCATTGACCTTGTGAAAACCATCTTTCATTACAAGGTGAAGTACGGCAAGGCTTGGAAGGCGAAGCAAGCCGCATTCAAGATGTTGTATGGCAATTGGGAGGAAGCATACAACCGACTCCCTAGGTTGTTGTTAGTTATGGCCGCCACAAATCCAGGCATGGTTCACGTGGTTGAGCCTCATGGGCACCAAAAATTGATTCACAACGGGAGGACCGTCCAAATATTTGGTCGTGCATTTTGGGCCTTTGAGCTATGCGTGATGGCTTTTGAGCATTGTCGGCCCATCATCACCATTGATGGCACGTTCTTGATGGGACAATACAAGGGCACTTTATTGGTTGCAATAGCAAGTGATGCCAATAACCGGGTGTTGCCTTTGGCTTTCGCTTTGGTTGAGGTGGAGAACAATGATAACTAGGAGTGGTTCTTGCGTCAACCGAGAACAAGGGTATTACCGGCTGAAAGGGAAATTTGTGTCATATCGGATCGCCATCAAGGAATTCTAAATGCGGTGGTGGTTGACATTCCCGGACATACAAAGTTGCACCATCGGTGGTGCATGAGGCACTTTTGTGCAAACTTCTATAGGGCATGTGGTATCAAGGAGTTGGTTGATGATCTTCAAGATTGTTGTCTTGCTTTCACCAACAAGCGGTTTGCCACATTGTTCAGTGCATTACTCAGATACAAGAAACTTGACCCCGCGGTCTTGAATTTCTCAATAGGAACATTGTCGAAAGGAATATGTGGGCACGTGTTTTCGATGAAGATGGCTGGAGGTACGGTCAAATGACAAGCAATATGGCAGAATGATTCAATAAGGTGCTCGAGGGTGTACGTGCACCCGTGATGGCAATAGTTCAATACACATTTGACAAGATGAATGCATACTCTTTAAAGTACTCAATGGAGACGGATAAGCAGATTGCTGGTGAGAACAAGGAAAAGCACAAGTACTATTTCCCACCAAAGGTTGAAGAATGGTTGGAATTTCAACCACGAAAGGCAGACTCCCAAGAAGATGTACTATATGACGACAACGATTGGATGTTTGAAGTGAAAGAGCCTGGAGGAACCACAAACGATGGCCACCAACACTGACTTAGCGTTTTTTTGGTGGCAAAAGCTACTGGAAATGCTTCTGTTGCTCTCTGGACTGGCATGTCCAGATGTGCAGCGCCTAAGGGCTGGGCGCTGCACTGTCTAGTGTGACGCCTAGCCCTTAGGCGCTTCACATCTGGACATGCCAGTCCAGAGAGCAACAGAAGCGTTTCCAATAGAATATGCAGTAGTGCAGCGCCCATGGTCTAAGATCCATACTTTAAT